>NC_135372.1:21068684-21371715 GCF_049243985.1 Paroedura picta
ATTTCTCTTACAGGTCTAACACTTCCGAAAAATTAATACAACGCCCACCCGGAACAATATATAAAGCTAAACGAACCGTTCACTGGGTACTTATCCGTACGAAAATCCCTATTGATTTACCTGTTTTTACAAGGAATAAAATGTGAAAAAAATATTTCTATATACCATGGCCTTTCCCAACCATTTAAATTTTTCTCTTACAGGTCTAACACTTCCGAAAAACCAATACAACGCCCACCCGGAACAATATATAAAGCTAAACGAACCGTTCACTGGGTACTTATCCATATAAAAATCCCTATGGATTTACCTGTTTTTACAAGGAAATAAAATGTGAAAAATATATTTCTACATCCCATGGCCTTTCCCAAGCATTTAAATTCTTCTCTTACAGGTCTAACACTTCCGAAAAACCAATACAACGCCCACCCGGACCAATATATAAAGCTAAACGAACCGTTCACTGGGTACTTATCCGTACGAAAATCCCGATAGATTTACCTGTTTTTACAAGGAAATAAAATGTGAAAAAAATATTTCTACATCCCATGGCCTTTCCCAACCATTTAGATTTTTCTCTTAAAGGGCTAACACTTCCAAAAAACCAATACAACGCCCACCCGGACCAATATATAAAGCTAAACGAACCGTTCACTGGGTACTTATACGTACGAAAATCCCTATTGATTTACCTGTTTTTACAAGGAAATAAAATGTGAAAAAAATATTTCTACATCCCATGGCCTTTCCCAACCATTTAAATTTTTTTCTTAAAGGTCTAACACTTCCTAAAAACCAATACAACGCCCACCCAGAACAATATATAAAGCTAAACGAACTGTTCACTGGGTACTTATCCGTACGAAAATCCCTATTGATTTACCTGTTTTTACAAGGAAATAAAATGTGAAAAAAATATTTCTACATCCCATGGCCTTTCCCAACCATTTAAATTTTGCTCTTACAGGTCTAACACTTCTGAAAAACCAATACAACTCCCACCCGGAACAATATATAAAGCTAAACGAACCGTTCACTGGGTACTTATACGTACGAAAATCCCTATTGATTTACCTGGTTTTACAAGGAAATAAAATGTGAAAAAAAAATTTCTACATCCCATGGCTTTTCCCAACCATTTAAATTTTTCTCTTAAAGGGCTAACACTTCCGAAAAACCAATACAACGCCCACCCGGAACAATATATAAAGCTAAACGAACCGTTCACTGGGTACTTATCCGTACGAAAATCCCGATAGATTTACCTGTTTTTACAAGGAAATAAAATGTGAAAAAAATATTTCTACATCCCATGGCCTTTCCCAATCATTTAAATTTTTCTCTTAAAGGGCTAACACTTCCGAAAAACCAATACAACGCCCACCGGGAACAATATATAAAGCTAAACCAACCGTTCACTGGGTACTTATCCGTACGAAAATCCCTATCGATTTACCTGTATTTACAAGGAAATAAAATGTGAAAAAAATATTTCTACATCCCATGGCCTTTCACAACCATTTAAATATTTCTCTTACAAGTCTAACACTTCCGAAAAACCAATACAACGCCCACCCGGAACAATATATAAAGCTAAACGAACCGTTCACTGGGTACTTATCCGTACGAAAATCCCTATTGATTTACCTGTTTTTACAAGGAAATAAAATGTGAAAAAAATATTTCTACATCCCATGGCCTTTCCCAACCATTTAAATTTTTCTCTTACAGGTCTAACACTTCCGAAAAAACAATACAACGCCCACCCGGAACAATATATAAAGCTAAACCAACCGTTCACTGGGTACTTATCCGTACAAAAATCCCTATTGATTTACCTGTTTTTACAAAGAAATAAAATGTGAAAAAAATATTTCTACATCCCATGGCCTTTCCCAACCATTTAAATTTTTCTCTTACAGGTCTAACACTTCCGAAAAACCAATACAACGCCCACCCGGAACAATATATAAAGCTAAACGAACCGTTCACTGGGTACTTATCCGTACGAAAATCCCTATTGATTTACCTGTTTTTACAAGGAATAAAATGTGAAAAAAATATTTCTATATACCATGGCCTTTCCCAACCATTTAAATTTTTCTCTTACAGGTGTAACACTTCCGAAAAACCAATACAACGCCCACCCGGAACAATATATAAAGCTAAACGAACCGTTCACTGGGTACTTATCCATATAAAAATCCCTATGGATTTACCTGTTTTTACAAGGAAATAAAATGTGAAAAATATATTTCTACATCCCATGGCCTTTCCCAAGCATTTAAATTCTTCTCTTACAGGTCTAACACTTCCGAAAAACCAATACAACGCCCACCCGGACCAATATATAAAGCTAAACGAACCGTTCACTGGGTACTTATACGTACGAAAATCCCTATTGATTTACCTGTTTTTACAAGGAAATAAAATGTGAAAAAAATATTTCTACATCCCATGGACTTTCCCAACCATTTAAGTTTTTCTCTTACAGGGCTAACACTTCCGAAAAACCAATACAACGCCCACCCGGAACAATATATAAAGCTAAACGAACCGTTCACTGGGTACTTATCCGTACGAAAATCCCGATAGATTTACCTGTTTTTACAAGGAAATAAAATGTGAAAAAAATATTTCTACATCCCATGGCCTTTCCCAACCATTTAGATTTTTCTCTTAAAGGGCTAACACTTCCAAAAAACCAATACAACGCCCACCCGGACCAATATATAAAGCTAAACGAACCGTTCACTGGGTACTTATCCGTACGAAAATCCCTATTGATTTACCTGTTTTTACAAGGAAATAAAATGTGAAAAAAATATTTCTACATCCCATGGCCTTTCCCAACCATTTAAATTTTTTTCTTAAAGGTCTAACACTTCCTAAAAACCAATACAACGCCCACCCAGAACAATATATAAAGCTAAACGAACTGTTCACTGGGTACTTATCCGTACGAAAATCCCTATTGATTTACCTGTTTTTACAAGGAAATAAAATGTGAAAAAAATATTTCTACATCCCATGGTCTTTCCGAACCATTTAAATTTTTTTCTTACAGGTCTAACACTTCCGAAAAACCAATACAACGCCCACCCGGAACAATATATAAAGCTAAACGAACCGTTCACTGGGTACTTATCCGTATGAAAATCCCTATTGATTTACCTGTTTTTACAAGGAAATAAAATGTGAAAAAAAGATTTCTACATCCCATGGCCTTTCCCAACCATTTAAATTTTTCTCTTAAAGGGCTAACACTTCCGAAAAACCAATACAACGCCCACCCGGACCAATGTATAAAGCTAAACGAACCGTTCACTGGGTACTTATACGTACGAAAATCCCTATTGATTTACCTGGTTTTACAAGGAAATAAAATGTGAAAAAAAAATTTCTAAATCCCATGGCCTTTCCCAACCATATAAATTTTTCTCTTAAAGGGCTAACACTTCCGAAAAACCAATACAACGCCCACCCGGACCAATGTATAAAGCTAAACGAACCGTTCACTGGGTACTTATCCGTACGAAAATCCCTATTGATTTACCTGGTTTTACAAGGAAATAAAATGTGAAAAAAATATTTCTATATCCCATGGCCTTTCCCAACCATTTAAATTTTTCTCTTACAGGTGTAACACTTCCGAAAAACCAATACAACGCCCACCCGTAACAATATATAAAGCTAAACGAACCGTTCACTGGGTACTTATACGTACCAAAATCCCTATGGATTTACCTGTTTTTACAAGGAAATAAAATGTGAAAAAAATATTTCTACATCCCATGGCCTTTCCCAACCATTTAAATTTTTTTCTTACAGGTCTAACACTTCCGAAAAAACAATACAACGCCCACCCGGAACAATATATAAAGCTAAACGAACTGTTCACTGGGTACTTATCCGTACGAAAATCCCTATTGATTTACCTGTTTTTACAAGGAAATAAAATGTGAAAAAAATATTTCTACATCCCATGGCCTTTCCCAACCATTTAAATTTTTCTCTTACAGGTCTAACACTTCTGAAAAACCAATACAACGCCCACCCGGAACAATATATAAAGCTAAACGAACCGTTCACTGGGTACGTATCCATATAAAAATCCCTATGGATTTACCTGTTTTTACAAGAAAATAAAATGTGAAAAAAAGATTTCTACATCCCATGGCCTTTCCCAACCATTTAAATTTTTCTCTTAAAGGGCTAACACTTCCGAAAAACCAATACAACGCCCACCCGGACCAATGTATAAAGCTAAACGAACCGTTCACTGGGTACTTATACGTACGAAAATCCCTATTGATTTACCTGGTTTTACAAGGAAATAAAATGTGAAAAAAAAATTTCTAAATCCCATGGCCTTTCCCAACCATATAAATTTTTCTCTTAAAGGGCTAACACTTCCGAAAAACCAATACAACGCCCACCCGGACCAATGTATAAAGCTAAACGAACCGTTCACTGGGTACTTATCCGTACGAAAATCCCTATTGATTTACCTGGTTTTACAAGGAAATAAAATGTGAAAAAAAAATTTCTAAATCCCATGGCCTTTCCCAACCATTTAAATTTTTCTCTTACAGGTCTAACACTACCGAAAAACCAATACAACGCCCACCCGGATCAATATATAAAGCTAAACCAACCGTTCACTGGGTACTTATCCGTACGAAAATCCCTATTGATTTACCTGTTTTTACAAAGAAATAAAATGTGAAAAAAATATTTCTACATCCCATGGCCTTTCCCAACCATTTAAATTTTTCTCTTACAGGTCTAACACTTCCGAAAAACCAATACAACGCCCACCCGGAACAATATATAAAGCTAAACGAACCGTTCACTGGGTACTTATCCGTACGAAAATCCCTATTGATTTACCTGTTTTTACAAGGAATAAAATGTGAAAAAAATATTTCTATATCCCATGGCCTTTCCCAACCATTTAAATTTTTCTCTTACAGGTGTAACACTTCCGAAAAACCAATACAACGCCCACCCGGAACAATATATAAAGCTAAACGAACCGTTCACTGGGTACTTATACGTACGAAAATCCCTATTGATTTACCTGTTTTTACAAGGAAATAAAATGTGAAAAAAATATTTCTACATCCCATGGCCTTTCCCAACCATTTAAATTTTTCTCTTACAGGGCTAACACTTCCGAAAAACCAATACAACGCCCACCCGGACCAATATATAAAGCTAAACGAACCGTTCACTGGGTACTTATCCGTACCAAAATCCCTATGGATTTACCTGTTTTTACAAGGAAATAAAATGTGAAAAAAATATTTCTACATCCCATGGCCTTTCCCAACCATTTAAATTTTTTTCTTACAGGTCTAACACTTCCGAAAAAACAATACAACGCCCACCCGGAACAATATATAAAGCTAAACGAACTGTTCACTGGGTACTTATCCGTACGAAAATCCCTATTGATTTACCTGTTTTTACAAGGAAATAAAATGTGAAAAAAATATTTCTACATCCCATGGCCTTTCCCAACCATTTAAATTTTTCTCTTACAGGTCTAACACTTCTGAAAAACCAATACAACGCCCACCCGGAACAATATATAAAGCTAAACGAACCGTTCACTGGGTACGTATCCATATAAAAATCCCTATGGATTTACCTGTTTTTACAAGGAAATAAAATGTGAAAAAAATATTTCTACATCCCATGGCCTTTCCCAACCATTTAAATTCTTCTCTTAGAGGTCTAACACTTCCGAAAAACCAATACAACGCCCACCCGGACCAATATATAAAGCTAAACGAACCGTTCACTGGGTACTTATACGTACGAAAATCCCTATTGATTTACCTGTTTTTACAAGGAATAAAATGTGAAAAAAATATTTCTACATCCCATGGCCTTTCCCAACCATTTAAATTTTTCTCTTACAGGTGTAACACTTCCGAAAAACCAATACAACGCCCACCCGGAACAATATATAAAGCTAAACGAACCGTTCACTGGGTACTTATACGTACGAAAATCCCTATTGATTTACCTGTTTTTACAAGGAATAAAATGTGAAAAAAATATTTCTATATCCCATGGCCTTTCCCAACCATTTAAATTTTTCTCTTACAGGTGTAACACTTCCGAAAAACCAATACAACGCCCACCCGGAACAATATATAAAGCTAAACGAACCGTTCACTGGGTACTTATACGTACGAAAATCCCTATTGATTTACCTGTTTTTACAAGGAAATAAAATGTGAAAAAAATATTTCTACATCCCATGGCCTTTCCCAACCATTTAAATTTTTCTCTTACAGGTCTAACACTTCTGAAACACCAATACAACGCCCACCCGGAACAATATATAAAGCTAAACGAACCGTTCACTGGGTACGTATCCATATAAAAATCCCTATGGATTTACCTGTTTTTACAAGGAAATAAAATGTGAAAAAAATATTTCTACATCCCATGGCCTTTCCCAACCATTTAAATTCTTCTCTTAGAGGTCTAACACTTCCGAAAAACCAATACAACGCCCACCCGGACCAATATATAAAGCTAAACGAACCGTTCACTGGGTACTTATACGTACGAAAATCCCTATTGATTTACCTGTTTTTACAAGGAATAAAATGTGAAAAAAATATTTCTATATCCCATGGCCTTTCCCAACCATTTAAATTTTTCTCTTACAGGTCTAACACTTCCGAAAAACCAATACAACGCCCACCCGGAACAATATATAAAGCTAAACGAACCGTTCACTGGGTACTTATCCGTACGAAAATCCCTATTGATTTACCTGTTTTTACAAGGAAATAAAATGTGAAAAAAATATTTCTACATCCCATGGCCTTTCCCAACCATTTAAATTTTTTTCTTACAGGTCTAACACTTCCGAAAAAACAATACAACGCCCACCCGGAACAATATATAAAGCTAAACGAACTGTTCACTGGGTACTTATCCGTACGAAAATCCCTATTGATTTACCTGTTTTTACAAGGAAATAAAATGTGAAAAAAATATTTCTACATCCCATGGCCTTTCCCAACCATTTAAATTTTTCTCTTACAGGTCTAACACTTCTGAAAAACCAATACAACGCCCACCCGGAACAATATATAAAGCTAAACGAACCGTTCACTGGGTACGTATCCATATAAAAATCCCTATGGATTTACCTGTTTTTACAAGGAAATAAAATGTGAAAAAAATATTTCTACATCCCATGGCCTTTCCCAACCATTTAAATTCTTCTCTTAGAGGTCTAACACTTCCGAAAAACCAATACAACGCCCACCCGGACCAATATATAAAGCTAAACGAACCGTTCACTGGGTACTTATACGTACGAAAATCCCTATTGATTTACCTGTTTTTACAAGGAATAAAATGTGAAAAAAATATTTCTACATCCCATGGCCTTTCCCAACCATTTAAATTTTTCTCTTACAGGTGTAACACTTCCGAAAAACCAATACAACGCCCACCCGGAACAATATATAAAGCTAAACGAACCGTTCACTGGGTACTTATCCGTACGAAAATCCCTATTGATTTACCTGTTTTTACAAGGAATAAAATGTGAAAAAAATATTTCTATATCCCATGGCCTTTCCCAACCATTTAAATTTTTCTCTTACAGGTGTAACACTTCCGAAAAACCAATACAACGCCCACCCGGAACAATATATAAAGCTAAACGAACCGTTCACTGGGTACTTATACGTACGAAAATCCCTATTGATTTACCTGTTTTTACAAGGAATAAAATGTGAAAAAAATATTTCTATATCCCATGGCCTTTCCCAACCATTTAAATTTTTCTCTTACAGGTCTAACACTTCCGAAAAACCAATACAACGCCCACCCGGAACAATATATAAAGCTAAACGAACCGTTCACTGGGTACTTATCCGTACGAAAATCCCTATTGATTTACCTGTTTTTACAAGGAAATAAAATGTGAAAAAAATATTTCTACATCCCATGGCCTTTCCCAACCATTTAAATTTTTTTCTTACAGGTCTAACACTTCCGAAAAAACAATACAACGCCCACCCGGAACAATATATAAAGCTAAACGAACTGTTCACTGGGTACTTATCCGTATGAAAATCCCTATTGATTTACCTGTTTTTACAAGGAAATAAAATGTGAAAAAAATATTTCTACATCCCATGGCCTTTCCCAACCATTTAAATTTTTCTCTTACAGGTCTAACACTTCTGAAAAACCAATACAACGCCCACCTGGAACAATATATAAAGCTAAACGAACCGTTCACTGGGTACGTATCCATATAAAAATCCCTATGGATTTACCTGTTTTTACAAGGAAATAAAATGTGAAAAAAATATTTCTACATCCCATGGCCTTTCCCAACCATTTAAATTCTTCTCTTAGAGGTCTAACACTTCCGAAAAACCAATACAACGCCCACCCGGACCAATATATAAAGCTAAACGAACCGTTCACTGGGTACTTATACGTACGAAAATCCCTATTGATTTACCTGTTTTTACAAGGAATAAAATGTGAAAAAAATATTTCTACATCCCATGGCCTTTCCCAACCATTTAAATTTTTCTCTTACAGGTGTAACACTTCCGAAAAACCAATACAACGCCCACCCGGAACAATATATAAAGCTAAACGAACCGTTCACTGGGTACTTATCCGTACGAAAATCCCTATTGATTTACCTGTTTTTACAAGGAATAAAATGTGAAAAAAATATTTCTATATCCCATGGCCTTTCCCAACCATTTAAATTTTTCTCTTACAGGTGTAACACTTCCGAAAAACCAATACAACGCCCACCCGGAACAATATATAAAGCTAAACGAACCGTTCACTGGGTACTTATACGTACGAAAATCCCTATTGATTTACCTGTTTTTACAAGGAAATAAAATGTGAAAAAAATATTTCTACATCCCATGGCCTTTCCCAACCATTTAAATTTTTCTCTTACAGGTCTAACACTTCTGAAACACCAATACAACGCCCACCCGGAACAATATATAAAGCTAAACGAACCGTTCACTGGGTACGTATCCATATAAAAATCCCTATGGATTTACCTGTTTTTACAAGGAAATAAAATGTGAAAAAAATATTTCTACATCCCATGGCCTTTCCCAACCATTTAAATTCTTCTCTTAGAGGTCTAACACTTCCGAAAAACCAATACAACGCCCACCCGGACCAATATATAAAGCTAAACGAACCGTTCACTGGGTACTTATACGTACGAAAATCCCTATTGATTTAACTGTTTTTACAAGGAATAAAATGTGAAAAAAATATTTCTATATCCCATGGCCTTTCCCAACCATTTAAATTTTTCTCTTACAGGTGTAACACTTCCGAAAAACCAATACAACGCCCACCCGGAACAATATATAAAGCTAAACGAACCGTTCACTGGGTACTTATCCGTACGAAAATCCCTATTGATTTACCTGTTTTTACAAGGAATAAAATGTGAAAAAAATATTTCTATAACCCATGGCCTTTCCCAACCATTTAAATTTTTCTCTTACAGGTGTAACACTTCCGAAAAACCAATACAACGCCCACCCGGAACAATATATAAAGCTAAACGAACCGTTCACTGGGTACTTATACGTACGAAAATCCCTATTGATTTACCTGTTTTTACAAGGAAATAAAATGTGAAAAAAATATTTCTACATCCCATGGCCTTTCCCAACCATTTAAATTTTTCTCTTACAGGGCTAACACTTCCGAAAAACCAATACAACGCCCACCCGGAACAATATATAAAGCTAAACGAACCGTTCACTGGGTACTTATACGTACGAAAATCCCTATGGATTTACCTGTTTTTACAAGGAAATAAAATGTGAAAAAAATATTTCTACATCCCATGTCCTTTCCCAACCATTTAAATTTTTTTCTTACAGGTCTAACACTTCCGAAAAACCAATACAACGCCCACCCGGAACAATATATAAAGCTAAACGAACTGTTCACTGGGTACTTATCCGTACGAAAATCCCTTTTGATTTACCTGTTTTTACAAGGAAATAAAATGTGAAAAAAATATTTCTACATCCCATGGCCTTTCCCAACCATTTAAATTTTTCTCTTACAGGTCTAACACTTCCGAAAAACCAATACAACGCCCACCCGGAACAATATATAAAGCTAAACGAACCGTTCACTGGGTACTTATCCATATAAAAATCCCTATGGATTTACCTGTTTTTACAAGGAAATAAAATGTGAAAAAAATATTTCTACATCCCATGGCCTTTCCCAAGCATTTAAATTCTTCTCTTACAGGTCTAACACTTCCGAAAAACCAATACAACGCCCACCCGGACCAATATATAAAGCTAAACGAACCGTTCACTGGGTACTTATACGTACGAAAATCCCTATTGATTTACCTGTTTTTACAAGGAAATAAAATGTGAAAAAAATATTTCTACATCCCATGGCCTTTCCCAACCATTTAAATTTTTCTCTTACAGGTCTAACACTTCTGAAACACCAATACAACGCCCACCCGGAACAATATATAAAGCTAAACGAACCGTTCACTGGGTACGTATCCATATAAAAATCCCTATGGATTTACCTGTTTTTACAAGGAAATAAAATGTGAAAAAAATATTTCTACATCCCATGGCCTTTCCCAACCATTTAAATTCTTCTCTTAGAGGTCTAACACTTCCGAAAAACCAATACAACGCCCACCCGGACCAATATATAAAGCTAAACGAACCGTTCACTGGGTACTTATACGTACGAAAATCCCTATTGATTTACCTGTTTTTACAAGGAATAAAATGTGAAAAAAATATTTCTATATCCCATGGCCTTTCCCAACCATTTAAATTTTTCTCTTACAGGTGTAACACTTCCGAAAAACCAATACAACGCCCACCCGGAACAATATATAAAGCTAAACGAACCGTTCACTGGGTACTTATCCGTACGAAAATCCCTATTGATTTACCTGTTTTTACAAGGAATAAAATGTGAAAAAAATATTTCTATAACCCATGGCCTTTCCCAACCATTTAAATTTTTCTCTTACAGGTGTAACACTTCCGAAAAACCAATACAACGCCCACCCGGAACAATATATAAAGCTAAACGAACCGTTCACTGGGTACTTATCCGTACGAAAATCCCTATTGATTTACCTGTTTTTACAAGGAAATAAAATGTGAAAAAAATATTTCTACATCCCATGGCCTTTCCCAACCATTTAAATTTTTCTCTTACAGGGCTAACACTTCCGAAAAACCAATACAACGCCCACCCGGACCAATATATAAAGCTAAACGAACCGTTCACTGGGTACTTCTCCGTACGAAAATCCCTATGGATTTACCTGTTTTTACAAGGAAATAAAATGTGAAAAAAATATTTCTACATCCCATGTCCTTTCCCAACCATTTAAATTTTTTTCTTACAGGTCTAACACTTCCGAAAAACCAATACAACGCCCACCCGGAACAATATATAAAGCTAAACGAACTGTTCACTGGGTACTTATCCGTACGAAAATCCCTTTTGATTTACCTGTTTTTTCAAGGAAATAAAATGTGAAAAAAATATTTCTACATCCCATGGCCTTTCCCAACCATTTAAATTTTTCTCTTACAGGTCTAACACTTCCGAAAAACCAATACAACGCCCACCCGGAACAATATATAAAGCTAAACGAACCGTTCACTGGGTACTTATCCATATAAAAATCCCTATGGATTTACCTGTTTTTACAAGGAAATAAAATGTGAAAAAAATATTTCTATAACCCATGGCCTTTCCCAACCATTTAAATTTTTCTCTTACAGGTGTAACACTTCCGAAAAACCAATACAACGCCCACCCGGAACAATATATAAAGCTAAACGAACCGTTCACTGGGTACTTATACGTACGAAAATCCCTATTGATTTACCTGTTTTTACAAGGAAATAAAATGTGAAAAAAATATTTCTACATCCCATGGCCTTTCCCAACCATTTAAATTTTTCTCTTACAGGGCTAACACTTCCGAAAAACCAATACAACGCCCACCCGGACCAATATATAAAGCTAAACGAACCGTTCACTGGGTACTTCTCCGTACGAAAATCCCTATGGATTTACCTGTTTTTACAAGGAAATAAAATGTGAAAAAAATATTTCTACATCCCATGTCCTTTCCCAACCATTTAAATTTTTTTCTTACAGGTCTAAGACTTCCGAAAAACCAATACAACGCCCACCCGGAACAATATATAAAGCTAAACGAACTGTTCACTGGGTACTTATCCGTACGAAAATCCCTTTTGATTTACCTGTTTTTACAAGGAAATAAAATGTGAAAAAAAAATTTCTACATCCCATGGCCTTTCCCAACCATTTAAATTTTTCTCT
The DNA here is from genome assembly GCF_049243985.1 of Paroedura picta. Classification (NCBI taxonomy): domain Eukaryota; kingdom Metazoa; phylum Chordata; class Lepidosauria; order Squamata; family Gekkonidae; genus Paroedura; species Paroedura picta. The sequence continues at coordinate 21,081,093 of NC_135372.1, forward strand.
TACAGGTCTAACACTTCCGAAAAACCAATACAACGCCCACCCGGAACAATATATAAAGCTAAACGAACCGTTCACTGGGTACTTATCCATATAAAAATCCCTATGGATTTACCTGTTTTTACAAGGAAATAAAAAGTGAAAAAAATATTTCTACATCCCATGGCCTTTCCCAACCATTTAAATTTTTCTCTTACAGGGCTAACACTTCCGAAAAACCAATACAACCCCCACCCGGACCGATATATAAAGCTAAACGAACCGTTCACTGGGTATTTATCCGTACGAAAATCCCTATTGATTTACCTGTTTTTACAAGGAAATAAAATGTGAAAAAATATTTCTACATCCTATGGCCTTTCCCAACCATTTAAATTTTTCTCTTACAAGTCTAACACTTCTGAAAAACCAATACAACGCCCACCCGGAACAATATATAAAGCTAAACGAACCGATCCCTGGGTACTTATCCGTACGAAAATCCCTATTGATTTACCTGTTTTTACAAGGAATAAAATGTGAAAAAAATATTTCTATATCCCATGGCCTTTCCCAACCATTTAAATTTTTCTCTTACACGTGTAACACTTCCGAAAAACCAATACAACGCCCACCCGGAACAATATATAAAGCTAAACGAACCGTTCACTGGGTACTTATCCGTACGAAAATCCCTATTGATTTACCTGTTTTTACAAGGAAATAAAATGTGAAAAAAATATTTCTACATCCCATGGCCTTTCCCAACCATTTAAATTTTTCTCTTACAGGGCTAACACTTCCGAAAAACCAATACAACGCCCACCCGGACCAATATATAAAGCTAAACGAACCGTTCACTGGGTACTTCTCCGTACGAAAATCCCTATGGATTTACCTGTTTTTACAAGGAAATAAAATGTGAAAAAAATATTTCTACATCCCATGTCCTTTCCCAACCATTTAAATTTTTTTCTTACAGGTCTAACACTTCCGAAAAACCAATACAACGCCCACCCGGAACAATATATAAAGCTAAACGAACTGTTCACTGGGTACTTATCCGTACGAAAATCCCTTTTGATTTACCTGTTTTTTCAAGGAAATAAAATGTGAAAAAAATATTTCTACATCCCATGGCCTTTCCCAACCATTTAAATTTTTCTCTTACAGGTCTAACACTTCCGAAAAACCAATACAACGCCCACCCGGAACAATATATAAAGCTAAACGAACCGTTCACTGGGTACTTATCCATATAAAAATCCCTATGGATTTACCTGTTTTTACAAGGAAATAAAATGTGAAAAAAATATTTCTATAACCCATGGCCTTTCCCAACCATTTAAATTTTTCTCTTACAGGTGTAACACTTCCGAAAAACCAATACAACGCCCACCCGGAACAATATATAAAGCTAAACGAACCGTTCACTGGGTACTTATACGTACGAAAATCCCTATTGATTTACCTGTTTTTACAAGGAAATAAAATGTGAAAAAAATATTTCTACATCCCATGGCCTTTCCCAACCATTTAAATTTTTCTCTTACAGGGCTAACACTTCCGAAAAACCAATACAACGCCCACCCGGACCAATATATAAAGCTAAACGAACCGTTCACTGGGTACTTCTCCGTACGAAAATCCCTATGGATTTACCTGTTTTTACAAGGAAATAAAATGTGAAAAAAATATTTCTACATCCCATGTCCTTTCCCAACCATTTAAATTTTTTTCTTACAGGTCTAAGACTTCCGAAAAACCAATACAACGCCCACCCGGAACAATATATAAAGCTAAACGAACTGTTCACTGGGTACTTATCCGTACGAAAATCCCTTTTGATTTACCTGTTTTTACAAGGAAATAAAATGTGAAAAAAATATTTCTACATCCCATGGCCTTTCCCAACCATTTAAATTTTTCTCTTACAGGTCTAACACTTCCGAAAAACCAATACAACGCCCACCCGGAACAATATATAAAGCTAAACGAACCGTTCACTGGGTACTTATCCATATAAAAATCCCTATGGATTTACCTGTTTTTACAAGGAAATAAAATGTGAAAAAAATATTTCTACATCCCATGGCCTTTCCCAACCATTTAAATTTTTCTCTTACAGGGCTAACACTTCCGAAAAACCAATACAACCCCCACCCGGACCGATATATAAAGCTAAACGAACCGTTCACTGGGTATTTATCCGTACGAAAATCCCTATTGATTTACCTGTTTTTACAAGGAAATAAAATGTGAAAAAATATTTCTACATCCTATGGCCTTTCCCAACCATTTAAATTTTTCTCTTACAAGTCTAACACTTCTGAAAAACCAATACAACGCCCACCCGGAACAATATATAAAGCTAAACGAACCGATCCCTGGGTACTTATCCGTACGAAAATCCCTATTGATTTACCTGTTTTTACAAGGAATAAAATGTGAAAAAAATATTTCTATATCCCATGGCCTTTCCCAACCATTTAAATTTTTCTCTTACACGTGTAACACTTCCGAAAAACCAATACAACGCCCACCCGGAACAATATATAAAGCTAAACGAACCGTTCACTGGGTACTTATCCGTACGAAAATCCCTATTGATTTACCTGTTTTTACAAGGAAATAAAATGTGAAAAAAATCTTTCTACATCCCATGGCCTTTACCAACCATTTAAATTTTTCTCTTACAGGTCTAACACTTCCGAAAAACCAATACAACGCCCACCCGGAACAATATATAAAGCTAAACGAACCGTTCACTGGGTACTTATCCGTACGAAAATCCCTATTGATTTACCTGGTTTTACAAGGAAATAAAATGAAAAAAAATATTTCTACATCCCATGGCCTTTCCCAACCATTTAAATTTTTCTCTTACAGGTCTAACACTTCCGAAAAACCAATACAACGCCCACCCGGACCGATATATAAAGCTAAACGAACCGTTCACTGGGTACTTATACGTACGAAAATCCCTATTGATTTACCTGTTTTTACAAGGAAATAAAATGTGAAAAAAATATTTCTATATCCCATGGCCTTTCCCAACCATTTAAATTTTTCTCTTACAGGGCTAACACTTCCGAAAAACCAATACAACCCCCACCCGGACCAATATATAAAGCTAAACGAACCGTTCACTGGGTACTTATCCGTACGAAAATCCCTATTGATTTACGTGTTTTTACAAGGAAATAAAATGTGAAAAAAATATTTCTACATCCCATGGCCTTTCCCAACCATTTAAAATTTCTCTTACAGGTCTAACCCTTCCGAAAAACCAATACAACGCCCACCCGGAACAATATATAAAGCTAAACGAACCGTTCACTGGGTACTTATCCGTATAAAAATCCCTATTGATTTACCTGTTTTTACAAGGAAATAAAATGTGAAAAAAATATTTCTACATCCCATGGCCTTTCCCAACCATTTAAATTCTTCTCTTACAGGTCTAACACTTCTGAAAAACCAATACAACGCCCCCCAGACCAATATATAAAGCTAAACGAACCGTTCACTGGGTACTTATACGTACGAAAATCCCGATAGATTTACCTGTTTTTACAAGGAAATAAAATGTGAAAAAAATATTTCTACATCCCATGGCCTTTCCCAACCATTTAAATTTTTCTCTTACAGGTCTAACACTTCTGAAAAACCAATACAACGCCCACCCGGAACAATATATAAAGCTAAACGAACCGTTCACTGGGTACTTATACGTACGAAAATCCCTATTGATTTACCTGTTTTTACAAGGAATAAAATGTGAAAAAAATATTTCTATATCCCATGGCCTTTCCCAACCATTTAAATTTTTCTCTTACACGTGTAACACTTCCGAAAAACCAATACAACGCCCACCCGGAACAATATATAAAGCTAAACGAACCGTTCACTGGGTACTTATCCGTACGAAAATCCCTATTGATTTACCTGTTTTTACAAGGAAATAAAATGTGAAAAAAATCTTTCTACATCCCATGGCCTTTACCAACCATTTAAATTTTTCTCTTACAGGTCTAACACTTCCGAAAAACCAATACAACGCCCACCCGGAACGATATATAAAGCTAAACGAACCGTTCACTGGGTAGTTATCCATATAAAAATCCCTATGGATTTACCTGTTTTTACAGGGAAATAAAATGTGAAAAAAATATTTCTACATCCCATGGCCTTTCCCAACCATTTAAATTCTTCTCTTAGAGGTCTAACACTTCCGAAAAACCAATACAACGCCCACCCGGACCAATATATAAAGCTAAACGAACCGTTCACTGGGTACTTATCCGTACGAAAATCCCTATTGATTTACGTGTTTTTACAAGGAAATAAAATGTGAAAAAAATATTTCTACATCCCATGGCCTTTCCCAACCATTTAAGTTTTTCTCTTACAGGGCTAACACTTCCGAAAAACCAATACAACGCCCACCCGGACCAATATATAAAGCTAAACGAACCGTTCACTGGGTACTTATCCGTACGAAAATCCCTATTGATTTACCTGTTTTTACAAGGAAATAAAATGTGAAAAAAATATTTCTACATCCCATGGCCTTTCCCAATCATTTAAATTTTTTTCTTACAGGTCTAACACTTCCGAAAAACCAATACAACGCCCACCCGGAACAATATATAAAGCTAAACGAACTGTTCACTGGGTACTTATCCGTACGAAAATCCCTATTGATTTACCTGTTTTTACAAGGAAATAAAATGTGAAAAAAATATTTCTACATCCCATGGCCTTTCCCAACCATTTAAATTTTTCTCTTACAGGTCTAAGACTTCCAAAAAACCAATACAACGCCCACCCGGAACAATATATAAAGCTAAACGAACCGTTCACTGGGTACTTATCCATATAAAAATCCCTATTGATTTACCTGTTTTTACAAGGAAATAAAATGTGAAAAAAATATTTCTACATCCCATGGCCTTTCCCAACCATTTAAATTCTTCTCTTACAGGTCTAACACTTCTGAAAAACCAATACAACGCCCCCCAGACCAATATATAAAGCTAAACGAACCGTTCACTGGGTACTTATACGTACGAAAATCCCGATAGATTTACCTGTTTTTACAAGGAAATAAAATGTGAAAAAAATATTTCTACATCCCATGGCCTTTCCCAACCATTTAAATTTTTCTCTTACAGGTCTAACACTTCTGAAAAACCAATACAACGCCCACCCGGAACAATATATAAAGCTAAACGAACCGTTCACTGGGTACTTATACGTACGAAAATCCCTATTGATTTACCTGTTTTTACAAGGAATAAAATGTGAAAAAAATATTTCTATATCCCATGGCCTTTCCCAACCATTTAAATTTTTCTCTTACACGTGTAACACTTCCGAAAAACCAATACAACGCCCACCCGGAACAATATATAAAGCTAAACGAACCGTTCACTGGGTACTTATCCGTACGAAAATCCCTATTGATTTACCTGTTTTTACAAGGAAATAAAATGTGAAAAAAATCTTTCTACATCCCATGGCCTTTACCAACCATTTAAATTTTTCTCTTACAGGTCTAACACTTCCGAAAAACCAATACAACGCCCACCCGGAACGATATATAAAGCTAAACGAACCGTTCACTGGGTACTTATCCATATAAAAATCCCTATGGATTTACCTGTTTTTACAGGGAAATAAAATGTGAAAAAAATATTTCTACATCCCATGGCCTTTCCCAACCATTTAAATTCTTCTCTTAGAGGTCTAACACTTCCGAAAAACCAATACAACGCCCACCCGGACCAATATATAAAGCTAAACGAACCGTTCACTGGGTACTTATCCGTACGAAAATCCCTATTGATTTACGTGTTTTTACAAGGAAATAAAATGTGAAAAAAATATTTCTACATCCCATGGCCTTTCCCAACCATTTAAGTTTTTCTCTTACAGGGCTAACACTTCCGAAAAACCAATACAACGCCCACCCGGACCAATATATAAAGCTAAACGAACCGTTCACTGGGTACTTATCCGTACGAAAATCCCTATTGATTTACCTGTTTTTACAAGGAAATAAAATGTGAAAAAAATATTTCTACATCCCATGGCCTTTCCCAATCATTTAAATTTTTTTCTTACAGGTCTAACACTTCCGAAAAACCAATACAACGCCCACCCGGAACAATATATAAAGCTAAACGAACTGTTCACTGGGTACTTATCCGTACGAAAATCCCTATTGATTTACCTGTTTTTACAAGGAAATAAAATGTGAAAAAAATATTTCTACATCCCATGGCCTTTCCCAACCATTTAAATTTTTCTCTTACAGGTCTAAGACTTCCAAAAAACCAATACAACGCCCACCCGGAACAATATATAAAGCTAAACGAACCGTTCACTGGGTACTTATCCATATAAAAATCCCTATTGATTTAACTGTTTTTACAAGGAAATAAAATGTGAAAAAAATATTTCTACATCCCATGGCCTTTCCCAACCATTTAAATTCTTCTCTTACAGGTCTAACACTTCCGAAAAACCAATACAACGCCCACCCAGACCAATATATAAAGCTAAACGAACCGTTCACTGGGTACTTATACGTACGAAAATCCCGATAGATTTACCTGTTTTTACAAGGAAATAAAATGTGAAAAAAATATTTCTACATCCCATGGCCTTTCCCAACCATTTAAATTTTTCTCTTACAGGTCTAACACTTCCGAAAAACCAATACAACGCCCACCCGGAACAATATATAAAGCTAAACGAACCGTTCAATGGGTACTTATCCGTACGAAAATCCCTATTGATTTACCTGTTTTTACAAGGAAATAAAATGAAAAAAAAATATTTCTACATCCCATGGCCTTTCCCAACCATTTAAATTTTTCTCTTACAGGTCTAACACTTCCGAAAAACCAATACAACGCCCACCCGGACCGATATATAAAGCTAAACGAACCGTTCACTGGGTACTTATACGTACGAAAATCCCTATTGATTTACCTGTTTTTACAAGGAAATAAAATGTGAAAAAATATTTCTACATCCCATGGCCTTTCCCAACCATTTAAATTTTTCTCTTACAGGGCTAACACTTCCGAAAAACCAATACAACCCCCACCCGGACCAATATATAAAGCTAAACGAACCGTTCACTGGGTACTTATCTGTACGAAAATCCCTATTGATTTACCTGTTTTTACAAGGAAATAAAATGTGAAAAAAATATTTCTACATCCCATGGCCTTTCCCAACCATTTAAATTTTTCTCTTACAGGTCTAACACTTCCGAAAAACCAATACAACGCCCACCCGGAACAATATATAAAGCTAAACGAACCGTTCACTGGGTACTTATCCATATAAAAATCCCTATTGATTTACCTGTTTTTACAAGGAAATAAAATGTGAAAAAAATATTTTAAAACCCATGGCCTTTCCCAACCATTTAAATTCTTCTCTTACAGGTCTAACACTTCCGAAAAACCAATACAACGCACCCCCAGACCAATATATGAAGCTAAACGAACCGTTCACTGGGTACTTATACGTACGAAAATCCCGATAGATTTACCTGTTTTTACAAGGAAATAAAATGTGAAAAAAATATTTCTACATCCCATGGCCTTTCCCAACCATTTAAATTTTTCTCTTACAGTTCTAACACTTCCGAAAAACCAATACAACGCCCACCCGGAACAATATATAAAGCTAAACGAACCGTTCACTGGGTACTTATCCGTACGAAAATCCCTATTGATTTACCTGTTTTTACAAGGAAATAAAATGTGAAAAAAATATTTCTACATCCCATGGCCTTTCCCAACCATTTAAATTTTTCTCTTACAGGTCTAAGACTTCCAAAAAACCAATACAACGCCCACCCGGAACAATATATAAAGCTAAACGAACCGTTCACTGGGTACTTATCCATATAAAAATCCCTATTGATTTAACTGTTTTTACAAGGAAATAAAATGTGAAAAAAATATTTCTACATCCCATGGCCTTTCCCAACCATTTAAATTCTTCTCTTACAGGTCTAACACTTCCGAAAAACCAATACAACGCCCACCCAGACCAATATATAAAGCTAAACGAACCGTTCACTGGGTACTTATACGTACGAAAATCCCGATAGATTTACCTGTTTTTACAAGGAAATAAAATGTGAAAAAAATATTTCTACATCCCATGGCCTTTCCCAACCATTTAAATTTTTCTCTTACAGGTCTAACACTTCCGAAAAACCAATACAACGCCCACCCGGAACAATATATAAAGCTAAACGAACCGTTCAATGGGTACTTATCCGTACGAAAATCCCTATTGATTTACCTGTTTTTACAAGGAAATAAAATGAAAAAAAAATATTTCTACATCCCATGGCCTTTCCCAACCATTTAAATTTTTCTCTTACAGGTCTAACACTTCCGAAAAACCAATACAACGCCCACCCGGACCGATATATAAAGCTAAACGAACCGTTCACTGGGTACTTATACGTACGAAAATCCCTATTGATTTACCTGTTTTTACAAGGAAATAAAATGTGAAAAAATATTTCTACATCCCATGGCCTTTCCCAACCATTTAAATTTTTCTCTTACAGGGCTAACACTTCCGAAAAACCAATACAACCCCCACCCGGACCAATATATAAAGCTAAACGAACCGTTCACTGGGTACTTATCTGTACGAAAATCCCTATTGATTTACCTGTTTTTACAAGGAAATAAAATGTGAAAAAAATATTTCTACATCCCATGGCCTTTCCCAACCATTTAAATTTTTCTCTTACAGGGCTAACACTTCCGAAAAACCAATACAACGCCCACCCGGAACAATATATAAAGCTAAACGAACCGTTCACTGGGTACTTATCCATATAAAAATCCCTATTGATTTACCTGTTTTTACAAGGAAATAAAATGTGAAAAAAATATTTTAAAACCCATGGCCTTTCCCAACCATTTAAATTCTTCTCTTACAGGTCTAACACTTCCGAAAAACCAATACAACGCACCCCCAGACCAATATATGAAGCTAAACGAACCGTTCACTGGGTACTTATACGTACGAAAATCCCGATAGATTTACCTGTTTTTACAAGGAAATAAAATGTGAAAAAAATATTTCTACATCCCATGGCCTTTCCCAACCATTTAAATTTTTCTCTTACAGTTCTAACACTTCCGAAAAACCAATACAACGCCCACCCGGAACAATATATAAAGCTAAACGAACCGTTCACTGGGTACTTATCCGTACGAAAATCCCTATTGATTTACCTGGTTTTACAAGGAAATAAAATGAAAAAAAAATATTTCTACATCCCATGGCCTTTCCCAACCATTTAAATTTTTCTCTTACAGGTCTAACACTTCCGAAAAACCAATACAACGCCCACCCGGACCGATATATAAAGCTAAACGAACCGTTCACTGGGTACTTATCCATATAAAAATCCCTATTGATTTACCTGTTTTTACAAGGAAATAAAATGTGAAAAAAATATTTCTACATCCCATGGCCTTTCCCAACCATTTAAATTTTTCTCTTACAGGGCTAACACTTCCGAAAAACCAATACAACCCCCACCCGGACCAATATATAAAGCTAAACGAACCGTTCACTGGGTATTTATCCGTACGAAAATCCCTATTGATTTACCTGTTTTTACAAGGAAATAAAATGTGAAAAAATATTTCTACATCCTATGGCCTTTCCCAACCATTTAAATTTTTCTCTTACAGGTCTAACACTTCCGAAAAACCAATACAACGCCCACCCGAAACAATATATAAAGCTAAACGAACCGATCCCTGGGTACTTATCCGTACGAAAATCCCTATTGATTTACCTGTTTTTACAAGGAATAAAATGTGAAAAAAATATTTCTATATCCCATGGCCTTTCCCAACCATTTAAATTTTTCTCTTACAGGTGTAACTCTTCCGAAAAACCAATACAACGCCCACCCGGAACAATATATAAAGCTAAACGAACCGTTCACTGGGTACTTATACGTACGAAAATCCCTATTGATTTACCTGTTTTTACAAGGAAATAAAATGTGAAAAAAATATTTCTACATCCCATGGCCTTTCCCAACCATTAAAATTTTTCTCTTACAGGGCTAACACTTCCGAAAAACCAATACAACGCCCACCCGGACCAATATATAAAGCTAAACGAACCGTTCACTGGGTACTTATCCGTACGAAAATCCCTATTGATTTACCTGGTTTTACAAGGAAATAAGATGTGAAAACAATATTTCTACATCCCATGGCCTTTCCCAACCATTTAAATTTTTCTCTTACAGGTCTAACACTTCCGAAAAACCAATACAACGCCCACCCGGACCAATATATAAAGCTAAACGAACCGTTCACTGGGTACTTATACGTACGAAAATCCCTATTGATTTACCTGTTTTTACAAGGAAATAAAATGTGAAAAAAATATTTCTGCATCCCATGGCCTTTCCCAACCATTTAAATTTTTCTCTTACAGGTCTAACACTTCCGAAAAACCAATACAACACCCACCCGGAACAATATATAAAGCTAAACGAACCGTTCACTGGGTACTTATACGTACGAAAATCCCTATTGATTTACCTGTTTTTACAAGGAAATAAAATGTGAAAAAAATATTTCTACATCCCATGGCCTTTCCCAACCATTAAAATTTTTCTCTTACAGGGCTAACACTTCCGAAAAACCAATACAACGCCCACCCGGACCAATATATAAAGCTAAACGAACCGTTCACTGGGTACTTATCCGTACGAAAATCCCGATAGATTTACCTGTTTTTACAAGGAAATAAAATGTGAAAAAAATATTTCTACATCCCATGGCCTTTCCCAACCATTTAAATTTTTTTCTTACAGGTCTAACACTTCCGAAAAACCAATACAACGCCCACCCGGACCAATATATAAAGCTAAATGAACCGTTCACTGGGTACTTATACGTACGAAAATCCCTATTGATTTACCTGTTTTTACAAGGAAATAAAATGTGAAAAAAATATTTCTACATCCCATGGCCTTTCCCAACCATTTAAATTTTTCTCTTACAGGTCTAACACTTCCGAAAAACCAATACAACGCCCACCCGGACCGATATATAAAGCTAAACGAACCGTTCACTGGGTACTTATACGTACGAAAATCCCTATTGATTTACCTGTTTTTACAAGGAAATAAAATGTGAAAAAAATATTTCTACATCACATGGCCTTTCCCAACCATTTAAATTTTTCTCTTGAAAGGCTAACACTTCCGAAAAACCAATACAACACCCACCCGGACCAATATATAAAGCTAAACGAACCGTTCACTGGGTACTTATACGTACGAAAATCCCTATTGATTTACCTGTTTTTACAAGGAAATAAAATGTGAAAAAATATTTCTACATCCCATGGCCTTTCCCAACCATTGAAGTTTTTCTCTTACAGGGCTAACACTTCCGAAAAACCAATACAACGCCCACCCGGAACAATATATAAAGCTAAATGAACCGTTCACTGGGTACTTATCCGTACGAAAATACCGATAGATTTACCTTTTTTTACAAGGAAATAAAATGTGAAAAAAATATTTCTACATCCCATGGCCTTTCCCAACCATTAAAATTTTTCTCTTAAAGGGCTAACACTTCTGAAAAACCAATACAACGCCCACCCGGACCAATATATAAAGCTAAATGAACCGTTCACTGGGTACTTATAAGTACGAAAATCCCTATTGATTTACCTGTTTTTACAAGGAAATAAAATGTGAAAAAAATATTTCTACATCCCATGGCCTTTCCCAACCATTTAAATTTTTCTCTTACAGGTCTAACACTTCCGAAAAACCAATACAACGCCCACCCGGACCGATATATAAAGCTAAACGAACCGTTCACTGGGTACTTATACGTACGAAAATCCCTATTGATTTACCTGTTTTTACAAGGAAATAAAATGTGAAAAAAATATTTCTACATCACATGGCCTTTCCCAACCATTTAAATTTTTCTCTTGAAAGGCTAACACTTCCGAAAAACCAATACAACACCCACCCGGACCAATATATAAAGCTAAACGAACCGTTCACTGGGTACTTATACGTACGAAAATCCCTATTGATTTACCTGTTTTTACAAGGAAATAAAATGTGAAAAAATATTTCTACATCCCATGGCCTTTCCCAACCATTGAAGTTTTTCTCTTACAGGGCTAACACTTCCGAAAAACCAATACAACGCCCACCCGGAACAATATATAAAGCTAAACGAACCGTTCACTGGGTACTTATCCGTACGAAAATCCCGATAGATTTACCTGTTTTTACAAGGAAATAAAATGTGAAAAAAATATTTCTACATCCCATGGCCTTTCCCAACCATTAAAATTTTTCTCTTAAAGGGCTAACACTTCTGAAAAACCAATACAACGCCCACCCGGACCAATATATAAAGCTAAATGAACCGTTCACTGGGTACTTATAAGTACGAAAATCCCTATTGATTTACCTGTTTTTACAAGGAAATAAAATGTGAAAAAAATATTTCTACATCCCATGGCCTTTCCCAACCATTTAAATTTTTCTCTTACAGGTCTAACACTTCCGAAAAACCAATACAACGCCCACCCGGACCGATATATAAAGCTAAACGAACCGTTCACTGGGTACTTATACGTACGAAAATCCCTATTGATTTACCTGTTTTTACAAGGAAATAAAATGTGAAAAAAATATTTCTACATCACATGGCCTTTCCCAACCATTTAAATTTTTCTCTTGAAAGGCTAACACTTCCGAAAAACCAATACAACACCCACCCGGACCAATATATAAAGCTAAACGAACCGTTCACTGGGTACTTATACGTACGAAAATCCCTATTGATTTACCTGTTTTTACAAGGAAATAAAATGTGAAAAAATATTTCTACATCCCATGGCCTTTCCCAACCATTGAAGTTTTTCTCTTACAGGGCTAACACTTCCGAAAAACCAATACAACGCCCACCCGGAACAATATATAAAGCTAAACGAACCGTTCACTGGGTACTTATCCGTACGAAAATCCCGATAGATTTACCTGTTTTTACAAGGAAATAAAATGTGAAAAAAATATTTCTACATCCCATGGCCTTTCCCAACCATTAAAATTTTTCTCTTAAAGGGCTAACACTTCTGAAAAACCAATACAACGCCCACCCGGACCAATATATAAAGCTAAATGAACCGTTCACTGGGTACTTATAAGTACGAAAATCCCTATTGATTTACCTGTTTTTACAAGGAAATAAAATGTGAAAAAAATATTTCTACATCCCATGGCCTTTCCCAACCATTTAAATTTTTCTCTTACAGGTCTAACACTTCCGAAAAACCAATACAACGCCCACCCGGAACAATATATAAAGCTAAACGAACCGTTCACTGGGTACTTATACGTACGAAAATCCCTATTGATTTACCTGTTTTTACAAGGAAATAAAATGTGAAAAAATATTTCTACATCCCATGGCCTTTCCCAACCATTGAAGTTTTTCTCTTACAGGGCTAACACTTCCGAAAAACCAATACAACGCCCACCCGGAACAATATATAAAGCTAAACGAACCGTTCACTGGGTACTTATCCGTACGAAAATACCGATAGATTTACCTTTTTTTACAAGGAAATAAAATGTGAAAAAAATATTTCTACATCCCATGGCCTTTCCCAACCATTAAAATTTTTCTCTTAAAGGGCTAACACTTCTGAAAAACCAATACAACGCCCACCCGGACCAATATATAAAGCTAAATGAACCGTTCACTGGGTACTTATAAGTACGAAAATCCCTATTGATTTACCTGTTTTTACAAGGAAATAAAATGTGAAAAAAATATTTCTACATCCCATGGCCTTTCCCAACCATTTAAATTTTTCTCTTACAGGTCTAACACTTCCGAAAAACCAATACAACGCCCACCCGGACCGATATATAAAGCTAAACGAACCGTTCACTGGGTACTTATACGTACGAAAATCCCTATTGATTTACCTGTTTTTACAAGGAAATAAAATGTGAAAAAAATATTTCTACATCACATGGCCTTTCCCAACCATTTAAATTTTTCTCTTGAAAGGCTAACACTTCCGAAAAACCAATACAACACCCACCCGGACCAATATATAAAGCTAAACGAACCGTTCACTGGGTACTTATACGTACGAAAATCCCTATTGAATTACCTGTTTTTACAAGGAAATAAAATGTGAAAAAATATTTCTACATCCCATGGCCTTTCCCAACCATTGAAGTTTTTCTCTTACAGGGCTAACACTTCCGAAAAACCAATACAACGCCCACCCGGAACAATATATAAAGCTAAACGAACCGTTCACTGGGTACTTATCCGTACGAAAATCCCGATAGATTTACCTGTTTTTACAAGGAAATAAAATGTGAAAAAAATATTTCTACATCCCATGGCCTTTCCCAACCATTAAAATTTTTCTCTTAAAGGGCTAACACTTCTGAAAAACCAATACAACGCCCACCCGGACCAATATATAAAGCTAAATGAACCGTTCACTGGGTACTTATAAGTACGAAAATCCCTATTGATTTACCTGTTTTTACAAGGAAATAAAATGTGAAAAAAATATTTCTACATCCCATGGCCTTTCCCAACCATTTAAATTTTTCTCTTACAGGTCTAACACTTCCGAAAAACCAATACAACGCCCACCCGGACCGATATATAAAGCTAAACGAACCGTTCACTGGGTACTTATACGTACGAAAATCCCTATTGATTTACCTGTTTTTACAAGGAAATAAAATGTGAAAAAAATATTTCTACATCACATGGCCTTTCCCAACCATTTAAATTTTTCTCTTGAAAGGCTAACACTTCCGAAAAACCAATACAACACCCACCCGGACCAATATATAAAGCTAAACGAACCGTTCACTGGGTACTTATACGTACGAAAATCCCTATTGATTTACCTGTTTTTACAAGGAAATAAAATGTGAAAAAATATTTCTACATCCCATGGCCTTTCCCAACCATTGAAGTTTTTCTCTTACAGGGCTAACACTTCCGAAAAACCAATACAACGCCCACCCGGAACAATATATAAAGCTAAACGAACCGTTCACTGGGTACTTATCCGTACGAAAATCCCGATAGATTTACCTGTTTTTACAAGGAAATAAAATGTGAAAAAAATATTTCTACATCCCATGGCCTTTCCCAACCATTAAAATTTTTCTCTTAAAGGGCTAACACTTCTGAAAAACCAATACAACGCCCACCCGGACCAATATATAAAGCTAAATGAACCGTTCACTGGGTACTTATACGTACGAAAATCCCTATTGATTTACCTGTTTTTACAAGGAAATAAAATGTGAAAAAAATATTTCTACATCCCATGGCCTTTCCCAACCATTTAAATTTTTCTCTTACAGGTCTAACACTTCCGAAAAACCAATACAACGCCCACCCGGACCGATATATAAAGCTAAACGAACCGTTCACTGGGTACTTATACGTACGAAAATCTCTATTGATTTACCTGTTTTTACAAGGAAATAAAATGTGAAAAAAATATTTCTACATCACATGGCCTTTCCCAACCATTTAAATTTTTCTCTTGAAAGGCTAACACTTCCGAAAAAACAATACAACACCCACCCGGACCAATATATAAAGCTAAACGAACCGTTCACTGGGTACTTATACGTACGAAAATCCCTATTGATTTACCTGTTTTTACAAGGAAATAAAATGTGAAAAAATATTTCTACATCCCATGGCCTTTCCCAACCATTGAAGTTTTTCTCTTACAGGGCTAACACTTCCGAAAAACCAATACAACGCCCACCCGGAACAATATATAAAGCTAAACGAACCGTTCACTGGGTACTTATCCGTACGAAAATCCCGATAGATTTACCTGTTTTTACAAGGAAATAAAATGTGAAAAAAATATTTCTACATCCCATGGCCTTTCCCAACCATTAAAATTTTTCTCTTAAAGGGCTAACACTTCTGAAAAACCAATACAACGCCCACCCGGACCAATATATAAAGCTAAATGAACCGTTCACTGGGTACTTATACGTACGAAAATCCCTATTGATTTACCTGTTTTTACAAGGAAATAAAATGTGAAAAAAATATTTCTACATCCCATGGCCTTTCCCAACCAATTAAATTTTTCTCTTACAGGTCTAACACTTCCGAAAAACCAATACAACGCCCACCCGGAACAATATATAAAGCTAAACGAACCGTTCACTGGGTACTTATCCGTACGAAAATCCCTATTGATTTACCTGGTTTTACAAGGAAATAAAATGTGAAAAAAATATTTCTACATCCCATGGCCTTTCCCAACCATTTAAATTTTTCTCTTACAGGTCTAACACTTCCGAAAAACCAATACAACGCCCACCCGGACCGATATATAAAGCTAAACGAACCGTTCACTGGGTACTTATACGTACGAAAATCCCTATTGATTTACCTGTTTTTACAAGGAAATAAAATGTGAAAAAAATATTTCTACATCACATGGCCTTTCCCAACCATTTAAATTTTTCTCTTGAAAGGCTAACACTTCCGAAAAACCAATACAACACCCACCCGGACCAATATATAAAGCTAAACGAACCGTTCACTGGGTACTTATACGTACGAAAATCCCTATTGATTTACCTGTTTTTACAAGGAAATAAAATGTGAAAAAATATTTCTACATCCCATGGCCTTTCCCAACCATTGAAGTTTTTCTCTTACAGGGCTAACACTTCCGAAAAACCAATACAACGCCCACCCGGAACAATATATAAAGCTAAACGAACCGTTCACTGGGTACTTATCCGTACGAAAATCCCGATAGATTTACCTGTTTTTACAAGGAAATAAAATGTGAAAAAAATATTTCTACATCCCATGGCCTTTCCCAACCATTAAAATTTTTCTCTTAAAGGGCTAACACTTCTGAAAAACCAATACAACGCCCACCCGGACCAATATATAAAGCTAAATGAACCGTTCACTGGGTACTTATACATACGAAAATCCCTATTGATTTACCTGTTTTTACAAGGAAATAAAATGTGAAAAAATATTTCTACATCCCATGGCCTTTCCCAACCAATTAAATTTTTCTCTTACAGGTCTAACACTTCCGAAAAACCAATACAACGCCCACCCGGAACAATATATAAAGCTAAACGAACCGTTCACTGGGTACTTATCCGTACGAAAATCCCTATTGATTTACCTGGTTTTACAAGGAAATAAAATGTGAAAAAAATATTTCTACATCCCATGGCCTTTCCCAACCATTTAAATTTTTCTCTTACAGGTCTAACACTTCCGAAAAACCAATACAACGCCCACCCGGAACAATATATAAAGCTAAACCAACCGTTCACTGGGTACTTATCCGTACGAAAATCCCTATTGATTTACCTGTTTTTACAAGGAAATAAAATGTGAAAAAAATATTTCTACATCCCATGGCCTTTCCCAACCATTTAAATTTTTCTCTTACAGTTCTAACACTTCCGAAAAACCAATACAACGCCCACCCGGAACAATATATAAAGCTAAACGAACCGTTCACTGGGTACTTATCCGTACGAAAATCCCTATTGATTTACCTGGTTTTACAAGGAAATAAAATGTGAAAAAAATATTTCTACATCCCATGGCCTTTCCCAACCATTTAAATTTTTCTCTTAAAGGGCTAACACTTCCGAAAAACCAATACAACGCCCACCCGGACCAATGTATAAAGCTAAACGAACCGTTCACTGGGTACTTATCCGTACGAAAATCCCTATTGATTTACCTGTTTTTACAAGGAAATAAAATGTGAAAAAAATATTTCTACATCCCATGGCCTTTCCCAACCATTTAAATTTTTCTCTTACAGGTCTAACACTTCCGAAAAACCAATACAACGCCCACCCGGAACAATATATAAAGCTAAACGAACCGTTCACTGGGTACTTATCCGTACGAAAATCCCTATTGATTTACCTCGTTTTACAAGAAAATAAAATGAAAAAAAAATATTTCTACATCCCATGGCCTTTCCCAACCATTTAAATTTTTCTCTTACAGGTCTAACACTTCCGAAAAACCAATATAACGCCCACCCGGACCGATATATAAAGCTAAACGAACCGTTCACTGGGTACTTATCTGTACGAAAATCCCTATTGATTTACCTGTTTTTACAAGGAAATAAAATGTGAAAAAAATATTTCTACATCCCATGGCTTTTCCCAACGATTTAAATTTTTCTCTTACATTTCTAACACTTCCGAAAAACCAATACAACGCCCACCAGGACCAATATATAAAGCTAAACGAACCGTTCACTGCGTACTTATACGTACGAAAATCCCTATTTATTTACCTGTTTTTACAAGGAAATAAAATGTGAAAAAAATATTTCTACATCCCATGGCCTTTCCCAACCATTTAAATTTTTCTCTTACAGGTCTAACACTTCCGAAAAACCAATACAACGCCCACCCGGATCAATACATAAAGCTAAACGAACCGTTCACTGGGTACTTATACGTACGAAAATCCCTATAGATTTACCTGTTTTTACAAGGAAATAAAATGTGAAAACAATACTTCTACATCCCATGGCCTTTCCCAACCATTTAAATTTTTCTCTTACAAGTCTAACACTTCCGAAAAACCAATACAACGCCCACCCGGACCAATATATAAAGCTAAACGAACCGTTCACTGGGTACTTATCCGTACGAAAATCCCTATTGATTTACCTGTTTTTACAAGGAAATAAAATGTGAAAAAAATATTTCTACATCCCATGGCCTTTCCCAACCATTTAAATTTTTCTCTTACAGGTCTAACACTTCCGAAAAACCAATACAACGCCCACCAGGACCAATATATAAAGCTAAACGAACCGTTCACTGGGTACTTATCCGTACGAAAATCCCTATTGATTTACCTGGTTTTACAAGGAAATAAAATGTGAAAAAAAAATTTCTACATCCCATGGCCTTTCCCAACCATTTAAATTTTTCTCTTACAGGTCTAACACTTCCGAAAAACCAATACAACGCCCACCCGGAACAATATATAAAGCTAAACCAACCGTTCACTGGGTACTTATCCGTACGAAAATCCCTATTGATTTACCTGGTTTTACAAGGAAATAAAATGTGAAAAAAAATATTTCTACATCCCATGGCCTTTCCCAACCATTTATATTTTTCTCTTACAGGTCTAACACTTCTGAAAAACCAATACAACGCCCACCCGGACCAATATATAAAGCTAAACGAACCGTTCACTGGGTATTTATCCGTACGAAAATCCCTATTGATTTACCTGTTTTTGCAAGGAATAAAATGTGAAAAAAAATATTTCTATATCCCATGGCCTTTCCCAACCATTTAAATTTTTCTCTTACAAGTATAACACTTCCGAAAAACCAATACAACGCCCACCCGGAACAATATATAAAGCTAAACGAACCGTTCACTGGGTACTTATCCGTACGAAAATCCCTATTGATTTACCTGTTTTTACAAGGAAATAAAATGTGAAAAAAATATTTCTACATCGCATGGCCTTTCCCAACCATTTAAATTTTTCTCTTACAGGGCTAACACTTCCGAAAAACCTATACAACGCCCACCCGGACCAATATATAAAGCTAAACGAATCGTTCACTTGGTACTTATAAGTACGAAAATCCCGATAGATTTACCTGTTTTTACAAGGAAATAAAATGTGAAAAAAATATTTCTACATCCCATGGCCTTTCCCAACCATTTAAATTTTTCTCTTAAAGGGATAACACTTCCGAAAAACCAATACAACGCCCACCCGGACCAATATATAAAGCTAAACGAACCGTTCACTGGGTACTTATACGTACGAAAATCCCTATTGATTTACCTGTTTTTACAAGGAAATAAAATGTGAAAAAAATATTTCTACATCCCATGGCCTTTCCCAACCGTTTAAATTTTTCTCTTACAATTCTAACACTTCCGAAAAACCAATACAACGCCCACCTGGAACAATATATAAAGCTAAACGAACCGTTCACTGGGTACTTATCCGTACGAAAATCCCTATTGATTTACCTGGTTTTACAAGGAAATAAAATGTGAAAAAAAATATTTCTACATCCCATGGCCTTTCCCAACCATTTAAATTTTTCTCTTACAGGTCTAACACTTCCGAAAAACCAATACAACGCCCACCCGGACCAATATATAAAGCTAAACGAACCGTTCACTGGGTATTTATCCGTACGAAAATCCCTATAGATTTACCTGTTTTTACAAGTAAATAAAATGTGAAAAAAAATATTTCTACATCCCATGGCCTTTCCCAACCATTTAAATTTTTCTCTTACAGGTCTAACACTTCCGAAAAACCAATACAACGCCCACCCGGACCAATATATAAAGCTAAACGAACCGTTCACTGGGTATTTATCTGTACGAAAATCCCTATTGATTTACCTGTTTTTACAAGGAAATAAAATGTGAAAAAAATATTTCTACATCCCATGGCCTTTCCCAACCATTTAAATTTTTCTCTTACAGGTCTAACACTTCCGAAAAACCAATACAACGCCCACCCGGAACAATATATAAAGCTAAACGAACCGTTCACTGGGTACTTATCCGTACGAAAATCCCGATAGATTTACGTGTTTTTACAAGGAAATAAAATGTGTAAAATTATTTCTACAGCCCATGGCCTTTCCCAACCATTTACATTTTTCTCTTAAAGGGCTAACACTTCCGAAAAACCAATACAACGCCCACCCGGACCAATATATAAAGCTAAACGAACCGTTCACTGGGTACTTAT
Organism: Paroedura picta; assembly: GCF_049243985.1. Taxonomy (NCBI): domain Eukaryota; kingdom Metazoa; phylum Chordata; class Lepidosauria; order Squamata; family Gekkonidae; genus Paroedura; species Paroedura picta. The sequence goes on from NC_135372.1 coordinate 21,101,975, forward strand.
CCGTACGAAAATCCCTATAGATTTACCTGTTTTTACAAGGAAATAAAATGTGAAAAAAATATTTCTACATCCCATGGCCTTTCCCAACCATTTAAATTTTTCTCTTACAAGTCTAACACTTCCGAAAAACCAATACAACGCCCACCTGGAACAATATATAAAGCTAAACGAACCGTTCACTGGGTACTTATCCGTACGAAAATCCCTATTGATTTACCTGGTTTTACAAGGAAATAAAATGTGAAAAAAAATATTTCTACATCCCATGGCCTTTCCCAACCATTTATATTTTCTCTTACAGGTCTAACACTTCTGAAAAACCAATACAACGCCCACCCGGACCAATATATAAAGCTAAACGAACCGTTCACTGGGTATTTATCCGTACGAAAATCCCTATTGATTTACCTGTTTTTGCAAGGAATAAAATGTGAAAAAAAATATTTCTATATCCCATGGCCTTTCCCAACCATTTAAATTTTTCTCTTACAAGTATAACACTTCCGAAAAACCAATACAACGCCCACCCGGAACAATATATAAAGCTAAACGAACCGTTCACTGGGTACTTATCCGTACGAAAAGCCCTATTGATTTACCTGTTTTTACAAGGAAATAAAATGTGAAAAAAATATTTCTACATCGCATGGCCTTTCCCAACCATTTAAATTTTTCTCTTACAGGGCTAACACTTCCGAAAAACCTATACAACGCCCACCTGGAACAATATATAAAGCTAAACGAACCGTTCACTGGGTACTTATCCGTACGAAAATCCCTATTGATTTACCTGGTTTTACAAGGAAATAAAATGTGAAAAAAAATATTTCTACGTCCCATGGCCTTTCCCAACCATTTAAATTTTTCTCTTACAGGTCTAACACTTCCGAAAAACCAATACAACGCCCACCCGGAACAATATATAAAGCTAAACCAACCGTTCACTGGGTACTTATCCGTACGAAAATCCCTATTGATTTACCTGTTTTTACAAGGAAATAAAATGTGAAAAAAATATTTCTACATCCCATGGCCTTTCCCAACCATTTAAATTTTTCTCTTACAGGGCTAACACTTCCGAAAAACCAATACAACGCCCACCCGGAACAATATATAAAGCTAAACGAACTGTTCACTGGGTACTTATCCGTACGAAAATCCCTATTGATTTACCTGTTTTTACAAGGAAATAAAATGTGAAAAAAATATTTCTACATCCCATGGCCTTTCCCAACCATTTAAATTTTTCTCTTACAGGTCTAACACTTCCGAAAAACCAATACAACGCCTACCCGGAACAATATATAAAGCTAAACGAACCGTTCACTGGGTACTTATCCATATAAAAATCCCTATTGATTTACCTGTTTTTACAAGGAAATAAAATGTGAAAAAAATATTTCTACATCCCATGGCCTTTCCCAACCATTTAAATTCTTCTCTTACAGGTCTAACACTTCCGAAAAACCAATACAACGCCCACCCGGACCAATATAAAAAGCTAAACGAACCGTTCACTGGGTACTTATACGTACATAAATCCCTATTGATTTACCTGTTTTTACAAGGAAATAAAATGTGAAAAAAATATTTCTACATCCCATGGCCTTTCCCAACCATTTAAATTTTTCTCTTACAGGGCTAACACTTCCGAAAAACCAATACAACGCCCACCCGGAACAATATATAAAGCTAAACGAACCGTTCACTGGGTACTTATCCGTACGAAAATCCCGATAGATTTACGTGTTTTTACAAGGAAATAAAATGTGAAAAAAATATTTCTACATCCCATGGCCTTTCCCAACCATTTAAATTTTTCTCTTACAGGTCTAACACTTCCGAAAAACCAATACAACGCCCACCCGGAACAATATATAAAGCTAAACGAACCGTTCACTGGGTACTTATCCGTACGAAAATCCCTATTGATTTACCTGGTTTTACAAGGAAATAAAATGTGAAAAAAATATTTCTACATCCCATGGCCTTTCCCAACCAATTAAATTTTTCTCTTACAGGTCTAACACTTCCGAAAAACCAATACAACGCCCACACGGAACAATATATAAAGCTAAACCAACCGTTCACTGGGTACTTATCCGTACGAAAATCCCTATTGATTTACCTGTTTTTACAAGGAAATAAAATGTGAAAAAAATATTTCTACATCCCATGGCCTTTCCCAACCATTTAAATTTTTCTCTTACAAGTCTAACACTTCCGAAAAACCAATACAACGCCCACCTGGAACAATATATAAAGCTAAACGAACCGTTCACTGGGTACTTATCCGTACGAAAATCCCGATAGATTTACGTGTTTTTACAAGGAAATAAAATGTGAAAAAAATATTTGTACATCCCATGGCCTTTCCCAACCATTTAAATTTTTCTCTTACAGGGCTAACACTTCGGAAAAACCAATACAACGCCCACCCGGACCAATATATAAAGCTAAACGAACCGTTCACTGGGTACTTATACGTACGAAAATCCCTATTGATTTACCTGTTTTTACAAGGAAATAAAATGTGAAAAAAATATTTCTACATCCCATGGCCTTTCCCAACCATTTAAATTTTTCTCTTACAGGTCTAACACTTCTGAAAAACCAATACAACGCCCACCTGGACCAATATATAAAGCTAAACGAACCGTTCACTGGGTACTTATCCGTACGAAAATCCCTATTGATTTACCTGTTTTTACAAGGAAATAAAATGTGAAAAAAATATTTCTACATCACATGGCCTTTCCCAACCATTTAAATTTTTCTCTTACAGGTCTAACACTTCCGAAAAACCAATACAACGCCCACCCGGAACAATATATAAAGCTAAACGAACCGTTCACTTGGTACTTATCCGTACGAAAATCCCGATAGATTTACCTGTTTTTACAAGGAAATAAAATGTGTAAAATTATTTCTACAGCCCATGGCCTTTCCCAACCATTTACATTTTTCTCTTAAAGGGCTAACACTTCCGAAAAACCAATACAACGCCCACCCGGACCAATATATAAAGCTAAACGAACCGTTCACTGGGTACTTATCCGTACAAAAATCCCTATTGATTTACCTGTTTTTACAAGGAAATAAAATGTGAAAAAAATATTTCTACATCCCATGGCCTTTCCCAACCATTTAAATTTTTCTCTTACAAGTCTAACACTTCCGAAAAACCAATACAACGCCCACCTGGAACAATATATAAAGCTAAACGAACCGTTCACTGGGTACTTATCCATACGAAAATCCCTATTGATTTACCTGGTTTTACAAGGAAATAAAATGTGAAAAAAAATATTTCTACATACCATGGCCTTTCCCAACCATTTATATTTTCTCTTACAGGTCTAACACTTCTGAAAAACCAATACAACGCCCACCCGGACCAATATATAAAGCTAAACGAACCGTTCACTGGGTATTTATCCGTACGAAAATCCCTATTGATTTACCTGTTTTTGCAAGGAATAAAATGTGAAAAAAAATATTTCTATATCCCATGGCCTTTCCCAACCATTTAAATTTTTCTCTTACAAGTATAACACTTCCGAAAAACCAATACAACGCCCACCCGGAACAATATATAAAGCTAAACGAACCGTTCACTTGGTACTTATCCGTACGAAAATCCCGATAGATTTACCTGTTTTTACAAGGAAATAAAATGTGTAAAATTATTTCTACAGCCCATGGCCTTTCCCAACCATTTACATTTTTCTCTTAAAGGGCTAACACTTCCGAAAAACCAATACAACGCCCACCCGGACCAATATATAAAGCTAAACGAACCGTTCACTGGGTACTTATCCGTACGAAAATCCCTATTGATTTACCTGTTTTTACAAGGAAATAAAATGTGAAAAAAATATTTCTACATCCCATGGCCTTTCCCAACCATTTAAATTTTTCTCTTACAAGTCTAACACTTCCGAAAAACCAATACAACGCCCACCTGGAACAATATATAAAGCTAAACGAACCGTTCACTGGGTACTTATCCGTACGAAAATCCCTATTGATTTACCTGGTTTTACAAGGAAATAAAATGTGAAAAAAAATATTTCTACATCCCATGGCCTTTCCCAACCATTTATATTTTCTCTTACAGGTCTAACACTTCTGAAAAACCAATACAACGCCCACCCGGACCAATATATAAAGCTAAACGAACCGTTCACTGGGTATTTATCCGTACGAAAATCCCTATTGATTTACCTGTTTTTGCAAGGAATAAAATGTGAAAAAAAATATTTCTATATCCCATGGCCTTTCCCAACCATTTAAATTTTTCTCTTACAAGTATAACACTTCCGAAAAACCAATACAACGCCCACCCGGAACAATATATAAAGCTAAACGAACCGTTCACTGGGTACTTATCCGTACGAAAATCCCTATTGATTTACCTGTTTTTACAAGGAAATAAAATGTGAAAAAAATATTTCTACATCGCATGGCCTTTCCCAACCATTTAAATTTTTCCCTTACAGGGCTAACACTTCCGAAAAACCTATACAACGCCCACCCGGACCAATATATAAAGCTAAACGAATCGTTCACTGGGTACTTATAAGTACGAAAATCCCGATAGATTTACCTGTTTTTACAAGGAAATAAAATGTGAAAAAAATATTTCTACATCCCATGGCCTTTCCCAACCATTTAAATTTTTCTCTTAAAGGGCTAACACTTCCGAAAAACCAATACAACGCCCACCCGGACCAATATATAAAGCTAAACGAACCGTTCACTGGGTACTTATACGTACGAAAATCCCTATTGATTTACCTGTTTTTACAAGGAAATAAAATGTGAAAAAAATATTTCTACATCCCATGGCCTTTCCCAACCGTTTAAATTTTTCTCTTACAATTCTAACACTTCCGAAAAACCAATACAACGCCCACCTGGAACAATATATAAAGCTAAACGAACCGTTCACTGGGTACTTCTCCGTACGAAAATCCCTATTGATTTACCTGGTTTTACAAGGAAATAAAATGTGAAAAAAAATATTTCTACATCCCATGGCCTTTCCCAACCATTTAAATTTTTCTCTTACAGGTCTAACACTTCCGAAAAACCAATACAACGCCCACCCGGAACAATATATAAAGCTAAACCAACCGTTCACTGGGTACTTATCCGTACGAAAATCCCTATTGATTTACCTGTTTTTACAAGGAAATAAAATGTGAAAAAAATATTTCTACATCCCATGGCCTTTCCCAACCATTTAAATTTTTCTCTTACAGGTCTAACACTTCCGAAAAACCAATACAACGCCCACCCGGACCAATATATAAAGCTAAACGAACCGTTCACTGGGTATTTATCCGTACGAAAATCCCTATAGATTTACCTGTTTTTACAAGTAAATAAAATGTGAAAAAAAATATTTCTACATCCCATGGCCTTTCCCAACCATTTAAATTTTTCTCTTACAGGTCTAACACTTCCGAAAAACCAATACAACGCCCACCCGGACCAATATATAAAGCTAAACGAACCGTTCACTGGGTATTTATCCGTACGAAAATCCCTATTGATTTACCTGTTTTTACAAGGAAATAAAATGTGAAAAAAATATTTCTACATCCCATGGCCTTTCCCAACCATTTAAATTTTTCTCTTACAGGTCTAACACTTCCGAAAAACCAATACAACGCCCACCCGGAACAATATATAAAGCTAAACGAACCGTTCACTGGGTACTTATCCGTACGAAAATCCCTATTGATTTACCTGTTTTTACAAGGAATAAAATGTGAAAAAAATATTTCTATATCCCATGGCCTTTCCCAACCATTTAAATTTTTCTCTTACAGGTGTAACACTTCCGAAAAACCAATACAACGCCCACCCGGAACAATATATAAAGCTAAACGAACCGTTCACTGGGTACTTATACGTACGAAAATCCCTATTGATTTACCTGTTTTTACAAGGAAATAAAATGTGAAAAAAATATTTCTACATGCCATGGCCTTTCCCAACCATTTAAATTTTTCTCTTACAGGTCTAACACTTCTGAAAAACCAATACAACGCCCACCTGGACCAATATATAAAGCTAAACGAACCGTTCACTGGGTACTTATACGTACGAAAATCCCTATTGATTTACCTGTTTTTACAAGGAAATAAAATGTGAAAAAAATATTTCTACATCCCATGGCCTTTCCCAACCATTTAAAGTTTTCTCTTACAAGGCTAACACTTCCGAAAACCAATACAACGCCCACCCGGACCAATATATAAAGCTAAACGAACCGTTCACTGGGTATTTTTCCGTACGAAAATCCCTATAGATTTACCTGTTTTTACAAGTAAATAAAATGTGAAAAAAAATATTTCTACATCCCATGGCCTTTCCCAACCATTTAAATTTTTCTCTTACAGGTCTAACACTTCCGAAAAACCAATACAACGCCCACCCGGACCAATATATAAAGCTAAACGAACCGTTCACTGGATATTTATCCGTACGAAAATCCCTATTGATTTACCTGTTTTTACAAGGAAATAAAATGTGAAAAAAATATTTCTACATCCCATGGCCTTTCCCAACCATTTAAATTTTTCTCTTACAGGTCTAACACTTCCGAAAAACCAATACAACGCCCACCCGGAACAATATATAAAGCTAAACGAACCGTTCACTGGGTACTTATCCGTACGAAAATCCCTATTGATTTACCTGTTTTTACAAGGAAATAAAATGTGAAAAAAATATTTCTATATCCCATGGCCTTTCCCAACCATTTAAATTTTTCTCTTACAGGTGTAACACTTCCGAAAAACCAATACAACGCCCACCCGGAACAATATATAAAGCTAAACGAACCGTTCACTGGGTACTTATACGTACGAAAATCCCTATTGATTTACCTGTTTTTACAAGGAAATAAAATGTGAAAAAAATATTTCTACATCCCATGGCCTTTCCCAACCATTTAAATTTTTCTCTTACAGGGCTAACACTTCCGAAAAACCGATACAACGCCCACCCGGAACAATATATAAAGCTAAACGAACTGTTCACTGGGTACTTATCCGTACGAAAATCCCTATTGATTTACCTGTTTTTACAAGGAAATAAAATGTGAAAAAAATATTTCTACATCCCATGGCCTTTCCCAACCATTTAAATTTTTCTCTTACAGGTCTAACACTTCCGAAAAACCAATACAACGCCCACCCGGAACAATATATAAAGCTAAACGAACCGTTCACTGGGTACTTATCCATATAAAAATCCCTATTGATTTACCTGTTTTTACAAGGAAATAAAATGTGAAAAAAATATTTCTACATCCCATGGCCTTTCCCAACCATTTAAATTCTTCTCTTACAGGTCAAACACTTCCGAAAAACCAATACAACGCCCACCCGGACCAATATATAAAGCTAAACGAACCGTTCACTGGGTACTTATACGTACATAAATCCCTATTGATTTACCTGTTTTTACAAGGAAATAAAATGTGAAAAAAATATTTCTACATCCCATGGCCTTTCCCAACCATTTAAATTTTTCTCTTACAGGGCTAACACTTCCGAAAAACCTATACAACGCCCACCCGGACCAATATATAAAGCTAAACGAATCGTTCACTGGGTACTTATAAGTATGAAAATCCCGATAGATTTACCTGTTTTTACAAGGAAATAAAATGTGAAAAAAATATTTCTACATCCCATGGCCTTTCCCAACCATTTAAATTTTTCTCTTAAAGGGCTAACACTTCCGAAAAACCAATACAACGCCCACCCGGACCAATATATAAAGCTAAACGAACCGTTCACTGGGTACTTATACGTACGAAAATCCCTATTGATTTACCTGTTTTTACAAGGAAATAAAATGTGAAAAAAATATTTCTACATCCCATGGCCTTTCCCAACCGTTTAAATTTTTCTCTTACAATTCTAACACTTCCGAAAAACCAATACAACGCCCACCTGGAACAATATATAAAGCTAAACGAACCGTTCACTGGGTACTTATCCGTACGAAAATCCCTATTGATTTACCTGGTTTTACAAGGAAATAAAATGTGAAAAAAATATTTCTACATCCCATGGCCTTTCCCAACCATTTAAATTTTTCTCTTACAGGTCTAACACTTCCGAAAAACCAATACAACGCCCACCCGGAACAATATATAAAGCTAAACCAACCGTTCACTGGGTACTTATCCGTACGAAAATCCCTATTGATTTACCTGTTTTTACAAGGAAATAAAATGTGAAAAAAATATTTCTACATCCCATGGCCTTTCCCAACCATTTAAATTTTTCTCTTACAGGTCTAACACTTCCGAAAAACCAATACAACGCCCACCCGGACCAATATATAAAGCTAAACGAACCGTTCACTGGGTATTTATCCGTACGAAAATCCCTATAGATTTACCTGTTTTTACAAGTAAATAAAATGTGAAAAAAAATATTTCTACATCCCATGGCCTTTCCCAACCATTTAAATTTTTCTCTTACAGGTCTAACACTTCCGAAAAACCAATACAACGCCCACCCGGACCAATATATAAAGCTAAACGAACCGTTCACTGGGTATTTATCCGTACGAAAATCCCTATTGATTTACCTGTTTTTACAAGGAAATAAAATGTGAAAAAAATATTTCTACATCCCATGGCCTTTCCCAACCATTTAAATTTTTCTCTTACAGGGCTAACACTTCCGAAAAACCAATACAACGCCCACCCGGAACAATATATAAAGCTAAACGAACTGTTCAATGGGTACTTATCCGTACGAAAATCCCTATTGATTTACCTGTTTTTACAAGGAAATAAAATGTGAAAAAAATATTTCTACATCCCATGGCCTTTCCCAACCATTTAAATTTTTCTCTTACAGGTCTAACACTTCCGAAAAACCAATACAACGCCCACCCGGAACAATATATAAAGCTAAACGAACCGTTCACTGGGTACTTATCCATATAAAAATCCCTATTGATTTACCTGTTTTTACAAGGAAATAAAATGTGAAAAAAATATTTCTACATCCCATGGCCTTTCCCAACCATTTAAATTCTTCTCTTACAGGTCTAACACTTCCGAAAAACCAATACAACGCCCACCCGGACCAATATAAAAAGCTAAACGAACCGTTCACTGGGTACTTATACGTACATAAATCCCTATTGATTTACCTGTTTTTACAAGGAAATAAAATGTGAAAAAAATATTTCTACATCCCATGGCCTTTCCCAACCATTTAAATTTTTCTCTTACAGGGCTAACACTTACGAAAAACCAATACAACGCCCACCCGGAAAAATATATAAAGCTAAACGAACCGTTCACTGGGTACTTATCCGTATGAAAATCCCGATAGATTTACGTGTTTTTACAAGGAAATAAAATGTGAAAAAAATATTTCTACATCCCATGGCCTTTCCCAACCATTTAAATTTTTCTCTTACAGGTCTAACACTTCCGAAAAACCAATACAACGCCCACCCGGAACAATATATAAAGCTAAACGAACCGTTCACTGGGTACTTATCCGTACGAAAATCCCTATTGATCTACCTGGTTTTACAAGGAAATAAAATGTGAAAAAAATATTTCTACATCCCATGGCCTTTCCCAACCAATTAAATTTTTCTCTTACAGGTCTAACACTTCCGAAAAACCAATACAACGCCCACCCGGAACAATATATAAAGCTAAACCAACCGTTCACTGGGTACTTATCCGTACGAAAATCCCTATTGATTTACCTGTTTTTACAAGGAAATAAAATGTGAAAACAATACTTCTACATCCCATGGCCTTTCCCAACCATTTAAATTTTTCTCTTACAAGTCTAACACTTCCGAAAAACCAATACAACGCCCACCCGGACCAATATATAAAGCTAAACGAACCGTTCACTGGGTACTTATACGTACAAAAATCCCTATTGATTTACCTGTTTTTACAAGGAAATAAAATGTGAAAACAATACTTCTACATCCCATGGCCTTTCCCAACCATTTAAATTTTTCTCTTACAAGTCTAACACTTCCGAAAAACCAATACAACGCCCACCCGGACCAATATATAAAGCTAAACGAACCGTTCACTGGGTACTTATACGTACAAAAATCCCTATTGATTTACCTGTTTTTACAAGGAAATAAAATGTGAAAAAATTATTTCTACATCCCATGGCCTTTCCCAACCATTTAAATTTTTCTCTTACAGGTCTAACACTTCTGAAAAACCAATACAACGCCCACCTGGACCAATATATAAAGCTAAACGAACCGTTCACTGGGTACTTATACGTACGAAAATCCCTATTGATTTACCTGTTTTTACAAGGAAATAAAATGTGAAAAAAATATTTCTACATCCCATGGCCTTTCCCAACCATTTAAATTTTTCTCTTACAAGGCTAACACTTCCGAAAACCAATACAACGCCCACCCGGACCAATATATAAAGCTAAACGAACCGTTCACTGGGTATTTATCCGTACGAAAATCCCTATAGATTTACCTGTTTTTACAAGTAAATAAAATGTGAAAAAAAATATTTCTACATCCCATGGCCTTTCCCAACCATTTAAATTTTTCTCTTACAGGTCTAACACTTCCGAAAAACCAATACAACGCCCACCCGGAACAATATATAAAGCTAAACGAACCGTTCACTGGGTACTTATCCGTACGAAAATCCCTATTGATTTACCTGTTTTTACAAGGAATAAAATGTGAAAAAAATATTTCTATATCCCATGGCCTTTCCCAACCATTTAAATTTTTCTCTTACAGGTGTAACACTTCCGAAAAACCAATACAACGCCCACCCGGAACAATATATAAAGCTAAACGAACCGTTCACTGGGTACTTATACGTACGAAAATCCCTATTGATTTACCTGTTTTTACAAGGAAATAAAATGTGAAAAAAATATTTCTACATCCCATGGCCTTTCCCAACCATGTAAATTTTTCTCTTACAGGGCTAACACTTCCGAAAAACCGATACAACGCCCACCCGGAACAATATATAAAGCTAAACGAACTGTTCACTGGGTACTTATCCGTACGAAAATCCCTATTGATTTACCTGTTTTTACAAGGAAATAAAATGTGAAAAAAATATTTCTACATCCCATGGCCTTTCCCAACCATTTAAATTTTTCTCTTACAGGTCTAACACTTCCGAAAAACCAATACAACGCCCACCCGGAACAATATATAAAGCTAAACGAACCGTTCACTGGGTACTTATCCATATAAAAATCCCTATTGATTTACCTGTTTTTACAAGGAAATAAAATGTGAAAAAAATATTTCTACATCCCATGGCCTTTCCCAACCATTTAAATTCTTCTCTTACAGGTCAAACACTTCCGAAAAACCAATACAACGCCCACCCAGACCAATATATAAAGCTAAACGAACCGTTCACTGGGTACTTATCCATACGAAAATCCCTATTGATTTACCTGTTTTTACAAGGAAATAAAATGTGAAAAAAATATTTCTACATCCCATGGCCTTTCCCAACCATTTAAATTTTTCTCTTACAGGGCTAACACTTCCGAAAAACCAATACAACGCCCACCCGGAACAATATATAAAGCTAAACGAACCGTTCACTGGGTACTTATCCGTACGAAAATCCCGATAGATTTACGTGTTTTTACAAGGAAATAAAATGTGAAAAAAATATTTCTACATCCCATGGCCTTTCCCAACCATTTAAATTTTTCTCTTACAGGTCTAACACTTCCAAAAAACCAATACAACGCCCACCCGGAACAATATATAAAGCTAAACGAACCGTTCACTGGGTACTTATCCGTACGAAAATCCCTATTGATTTACCTGGTTTTACAAGGAAATAAAATGTGAAAAAAATATTTCTACATCCCATGGCCTTTCCCAACCAATTAAATTTTTCTCTTACAGGTCTAACACTTCCGAAAAACCAATACAACGCCCACCCGGAACAATATATAAAGCTAAACCAACCGTTCACTGGGTACTTATCCGTACGAAAATCCCTATTGATTTACCTGTTTTTACAAGGAAATAAAATATGAAAACAATACTTCTACATCCCATGGCCTTTCCCAACCATTTAAATTTTTCTCTTACAAGTCTAACACTTCCGAAAAACCAATACAACGCCCACCCGGACCAATATATAAAGCTAAACGAACCGTTCACTGGGTACTTATACGTACAAAAATCTCTATTGATTTACCTGTTTTTACAAGGAAATAAAATGTGAAAAAAATATTTCTACATCCCATGGCCTTTCCCAACCATTTAAATTTTTCTCTTACAGGTCTAACACTTCCGAAAAACCAATACAACGCCCACCTGGAACAATATATAAAGCTAAACGAACCGTTCACTGGGTACTTATCCGTACGAAAATCCCTATTGATTTACCTGATTTTACAAGGAAATAAAATGTGAAAAAAATATTTCTACATCCCATGGCCTTTCCCAACCATTTAAATTTTTCTCTTACAGGGCTAACACTTCGGAAAAACCAATACAACGCCCACCCGGACCAATATATAAAGCTAAACGAACCGTTCACTGGGTACTTATACGTATGAAAATCCCTATTGATTTACCTGTTTTTACAAGGAAATAAAATGTGAAAAAAATATTTCTACATCCCATGGCCTTTCCCAACCATTTAAATTTTTCTCTTACAAGGCTAACACTTCCGAAAACCAATACAACGCCCACCCGGACCAATATATAAAGCTAAACGAACCGTTCACTGGGTATTTATCCGTACGAAAATCCCTATAGATTTACCTGGTTTTACAAGGAAATAAAATGTGAAAAAAATATTTCTACATCCCATGGCCTTTCCCAACCAATTAAATTTTTCTCTTACAGGTCTAACACTTCCGAAAAACCAATACAACGCCCACCCGGAACAATATATAAAGCTAAACCAACCGTTCACTGGGTACTTATCCGTACGAAAATCCCTATTGATTTACCTGTTTTTACAAGGAAATAAAATATGAAAACAATACTTCTACATCCCATGGCCTTTCCCAACCATTTAAATTTTTCTCTTACAAGTCTAACACTTCCGAAAAACCAATACAACACCCACCCGGACCAATATATAAAGCTAAACGAACCGTTCACTGGGTACTTATACGTACAAAAATCCCTATTGATTTACCTATTTTTACAAGGAAATAAAATGTGAAAAAAATATTTCTACATCCCATGGCCTTTCCCAACCATTTAAATTTTTCTCTTACAAGTCTAACACTTCTGAAAAACCAATACAACGCCCACCTGGAACAATATATAAAGCTAAACGAACCGTTCACTGGGTACTTATCCGTACGAAAATCCCTATTGATTTACCTGATTTTACAAGGAAATAAAATGTGAAAAAAATATTTCTACATCCCATGGCCTTTCCCAACCATTTAAATTTTTCTCTTACAGGTCTAACACTTTCGAAAAACCAATACAACGCCCACCCGGAACAATATATAAAGCTAAACCAACCGTTCACTGGGTACTTATCCGTACGAAAATCCCTATTGATTTACCTGTTTTTACAAGGAAATAAAATATGAAAACAATACTTCTACATCCCATGGCCTTTCCCAACCATTTAAATTTTTCTCTTACAAGGCTAACACTTCCGAAAACCAATACAACGCCCACCCGGACCAATATATAAAGCTAAACGAACCGTTCACTGGGTATTTATCCGTACGAAAATCGCTATAGATTTACCTGTTTTTACAAGTAAATAAAATGTGGAAAAAAATATTTCTACATCCCATGGCCTTTCCCAACCATTTAAATTTTTCTCTTACAGGTCTAACACTTCCGAAAAACCAATACAACGCCCACCCGGACCAATATATAAAGCTAAACGAACCGTTCACTGGGTATTTATCCGTACGAAAATCCCTATTGATTTACCTGTTTTTACAAGGAAATAAAATGTGAAAAAAATATTTCTACATCCCATGGCCTTTCCCAACCATTTAAATTTTTCTCTTACAGGTCTAACACTTCCGAAAAACCAATACAACGCCCACCCGGAACAATATATAAAGCTAAACGAACCGTTCACTGGGTACTTATCCGTACGAAAATCCCTATTGATTTACCTGTTTTTACAAGGAATAAAATGTGAAAAAAATATTTCTATATCCCATGGCCTTTCCCAACCGTTTAAATTTTTCTCTTACAGGTGTAACACTTCCGAAAAACCAATACAACGCCCACCCGGAACAATATATAAAGCTAAACGAACCGTTCACTGGGTACTTATACGTACGAAAATCCCTATTGATTTACCTGTTTTTACAAGGAAATAAAATGTGAAAAAAATATTTCTACATCCCATGGCCTTTCCCAACCATTTAAATTTTTCTCTTACAGGGCTAACACTTCCGAAAAACCAATACAACGCCCACCCGGAACAATATATAAAGCTAAACGAACTGTTCACTGGGTACTTATCCGTACGAAAATCCCTATTGATTTACCTGTTTTTACAAGGAAATAAAATGTGAAAAAAATATTTCTACATCCCATGGCCTTTCCCAACCATTTAAATTTTTCTCTTACAGGTCTAACACTTCTGAAAAACCAATACAACGCCCACCCGGAACAATATATAAAGCTAAACGAACCGTTCACTGGGTACTTATCCATATAAAAATCCCTATTGATTTACCTGTTTTTACAAGGAAATAAAATGTGAAAAAAATATTTCTACATCCCATGGCCTTTCCCAACCATTTAAATTCTTCTCTTACAGGTCTAACACTTCCGAAAACCAATACAACGCCCACCCGGAACAATATATAAAGCTAAACGAACCGTTCACTGGGTACTTATCCATATAAAAATCCCTATTGATTTACCTGTTTTTACAAGGAAATAAAATGTGAAAAAAATATTTCTACATCCCATGGCCTTTCCCAACCATTTAAATTTTTCTCTTACAAGGCTAACACTTCCGAAAACCAATACAACGCCCACCCGGACCAATATATAAAGCTAAACGAACCGTTCACTGGGTATTTATCCGTACGAAAATCCCTATAGATTTACCTGTTTTTACAAGTAAATAAAATGTGAAAAAAAATATTTCTACATCCCATGGCCTTTCCCAACCATTTAAATTTTTCTCTTACAGGTCTAACACTTCCGAAAAACCAATACAACGCCCACCCGGACCAATATATAAAGCTAAACGAACCGTTCACTGGGTATTTATCCGTACGAAAATCCCTATTGATTTACCTGTTTTTAGAAGGAAATAAAATGTGAAAAAAATATTTCTACATACCATGGATTTTCCCAACCATTTAAATTTTTCTCTTACAGGTCTAACACTTCCGAAAAACCAATACAACGCCCCCCCGGAACAATATATAAAGCTAAACGAACCGTTCACTGGGTACTTATCCGTACGAAAATCCCTATTGATTTACCTGTTTTTACAAGGAATAAAATGTGAAAAAAATATTTCTATATCCCATGGCCTTTCCCAACCATTTAAATTTTTCTCTTACAGGTGTAACACTTCCGAAAAACCAATACAACGCCCACCCGGAACAATATATAAAGCTAAACAAACCGTTCACTGGGTACTTATACGTACGAAAATCCCTATTGATTTACCTGTTTTTAGAAGGAAATAAAATGTGAAAAAAATATTTCTACATCCCATGGCCTTTCCCAACCATTTAAATTTTTCTCTTACAGGGCTAACACTTCCGAAAAACCAATACAACGCCCACCCGGAACAATATATAAAGCTAAACGAACTGTTCACTGGGTACTTATCCGTACGAAAATCCCTATTGATTTACCTGTTTTTAGAAGGAAATAAAATGTGAAAAAAATATTTCTACATCCCATGGCCTTTCCCAACCATTTAAATTTTTCTCTTACAGGTCTAACACTTCTGAAAAACCAATACAACGCCCACCCGGAACAATATATAAAGCTAAACGAACCGTTCACTGGGTACTTATCCATATAAAAATCCCTATTGATTTACCTGTTTTTACAAGGAAATAAAATGTGAAAAAAATATTTCTACATCCCATGGCCTTTCCCAACCATTTAAATTCTTCTCTTACAGGTCTAACACTTCCGAAAAACCAATACAACGCCCACCCGGACCAATATATAAAGCTAAACGAACCGTTCACTGGGTACTTATACGTACATAAATCCCTATTGATTTACCTGTTTTTACAAGGAAATAAAATGTGAAAAAAATATTTCTACATCCCATGGCCTTTCCCAACCATTTAAATTTTTCTCTTACAGGGCTAACACTTCCGAAAAACCAATACAACGCCCACCCGGAACAATATATAAAGCTAAACGAACCGTTCACTGGGTACTTATCCGTACGAAAATCCTGATAGATTTACGTGTTTTTACAAGGAAATAAAATGTGAAAAAAATATTTCTACATCCCATGGCCTTTCCCAACCATTTAAATTTTTCTCTTACAGGTCTAACACTTCCGAAAAATCAATACAACGCCCACCAGGACCAATATATAAAGCTAAACGAACCGTTCACTGTGTACTTATCCGTACGAAAATCCCTATTGATTTACCTGTTTTTACAAGGAAATAAAATGTGAAAAAAATATTTCTACATCCCATGGCCTTTCCCAACCATTTAAATTTTTCTCTTACAAGGCTAACACTTCCGAAAACCTATACAACGCCCACCCGGACCAATATATAAAGCTAAACGAACCGTTCACTGGGTATTTATCCGTACGAAAATCCCTATAGATTTACCTGTTTTTACAAGTAAATAAAATGTGAAAAAAAATATTTCTACATCCCATGGCCTTTCCCAACCATTTAAATTTTTCTCTTACAGGTCTAACACTTCCGAAAAACCAATACAACGCCCACCCGGACCAATATATAAAGCTAAACGAACCGTTCACTGGGTATTTATCCGTACGAAAATCCCTATTGATTTACCTGTTTTTACAAGGAAATAAAATGTGAAAAAAATATTTCTACATCCCATGGCCTTTCCCAACCATTTAAATTTTTCTCTTACAAGTCTAACACTTCCGAAAAACCAATACAACGCCCCCCCGGAACAATATATAAAGCTAAACGAACCGTTCACTGGGTACTTATCCGTACGAAAATCCCTATTGATTTACCTGTTTTTACAAGGAATAAAATGTGAAAAAAATATTTCTATATCCCATGGCCTTTCCCAACCATTTAAATTTTTCTCTTACAGGTGTAACACTTCCGAAAAACCAATACAACGCCCACCCGGAACAATATATAAAGCTAAACGAACCGTTCACTGGGTACTTATACGTACGAAAATCCCTATTGATTTACCTGTTTTTACAAGGAAATAAAATGTGAAAAAAATATTTCTACATCCCATGGCCTTTCCCAACCATTTAAATTTTTCTCTTACAGGGCTAACACTTCCGAAAAACCAATACAACGCCCACCCGGAACAATATATAAAGCTAAACGAACTGTTCACTGGGTACTTATCCGTACGAAAATCCCTATTGATTTACCTGTTTTTACAAGGAAATAAAATGTGAAAAAAATATTTCTACATCCCATGGCCTTTCCCAACCATTTAGATTTTTCTCTTACAGGTCTAACACTTCTGAAAAACCAATACAACGCCCACCCGGAACAATATATAAAGCTAAACGAACCGTTCACTGGGTACTTATCCATATAAAAATCCCTATTGATTTACCTGTTTTTACAAGGAAATAAAATGTGAAAAAAATATTTCTACATCCCATGGCCTTTCCCAACCATTTAAATTCTTCTCTTACAGGTCTAACACTTCCGAAAACCAATACAACGCCCACCCGGAACAATATATAAAGCTAAACGAACCGTTCACTGGGTACTTATCCATATAAAAATCCCTATTGATTTACCTGTTTTTACAAGGAAATAAAATGTGAAAAAAATATTTCTACATCCCATGGCCTTTCCCAACCATTTAAATTTTTCTCTTACAAGGCTAACACTTCCGAAAACCAATACAACGCCCACCCGGACCAATATATAAAGCTAAACGAACCGTTCACTGGGTATTTATCCGTACGAAAATCCCTATAGATTTACCTGTTTTTACAAGTAAATAAAATGTGAAAAAAAATATATCTACATCCCATGGCCTTTCCCAACCATTTAAATTTTTCTCTTACAGGTCTAACACTTCCGAAAAACCAATACAACGCCCACCCGGACCAATATATAAAGCTAAACGAACCGTTCACTGGGTATTTATCCGTACGAAAATCCCTATTGATTTACCTGTTTTTAGAAGGAAATAAAATGTGAAAAAAATATTTCTACATACCATGGATTTTCCCAACCATTTAAATTTTTCTCTTACAGGTCTAACACTACCGAAAAACCAATACAACGCCCCCCCGGAACAATATATAAAGCTAAACGAACCGTTCACTGGGTACTTATCCGTACGAAAATCCCTATTGATTTACCTGTTTTTACAAGGAATAAAATGTGAAAAAAATATTTCTATATCCCATGGCCTTTCCCAACCATTTAAATTTTTCTCTTACAGGTGTAACACTTCCGAAAAACCAATACAACGCCCACCCGGAACAATATATAAAGCTAAACAAACCGTTCACTGGGTACTTATACGTACGAAAATCCCTATTGATTTACCTGTTTTTACAAGGAAATAAAATGTGAAAAAAATATTTCTACATCCCATGGCCTTTCCCAACCATTTAAATTTTTCTCTTACAGGGCTAACACTTCCGAAAAACCAATACAACGCCCACCCGGAACAATATATAAAGCTAAACGAACTGTTCACTGGGTACTTATCCGTACGAAAATCCCTATTGATTTACCTGTTTTTAGAAGGAAATAAAATGTGAAAAAAATATTTCTACATCCCATGGCCTTTCCCAACCATTTAAATTTTTCTCTTACAGGGCTAACACTTCCGAAAAACCAATACAACGCCCACCCGGAACAATATATAAAGCTAAACGAACCGTTCACTGGGTACTTATCCGTACGAAAATCCTGATAGATTTACGTGTTTTTACAAGGAAATAAAATGTGAAAAAAATATTTCTACATCCCATGGCCTTTCCCAACCATTTAAATTTTTCTCTTACAGGTCTAACACTTCCGAAAAATCAATACAACGCCCAACACGACCAATATATAAAGCTAAACGAACCGTTCACTGTGTACTTATCCGTACGAAAATCCCTATTGATTTACCTGTTTTTACAAGGAAATAAAATGTGAAAAAAATATTTCTACATCCCATGGCCTTTCCCAACCATTTAAATTTTTCTCTTACAAGGCTAACACTTCCGAAAACCTATACAACGCCCACCCGGACCAATATATAAAGCTAAACGAACCGTTCACTGGGTATTTATCCGTACGAAAATCCCTATAGATTTACCTGTTTTTACAAGTAAATAAAATGTGAAAAAAAATATTTCTACATCCCATGGCCTTTCCCAACCATTTAAATTTTTCTCTTACAGGTCTAACACTTCCGAAAAACCAATACAACGCCCACTCGGACCAATATATAAAGCTAAACGAACCGTTCACTGGGTATTTATCCGTACGAAAATCCCTATTGATTTACCTGTTTTTACAAGGAAATAAAATGTGAAAAAAATATTTCTACATCCCATGGCCTTTCCCAACCATTTAAATTTTTCTCTTACAGGTCTAACACTTCCGAAAAACCAATACAACGCCCCCCCCGGAACAATATATAAAGCTAAACGAACCGTTCACTGGGTACTTATCCGTACGAAAATCCCTATTGATTTACCTGTTTCAACAAGGAATAAAATGTGAAAAAAATATTTCTATATCCCATGGCCTTTCCCAACCATTTAAATTTTTCTCTTACAGGTGTAACACTTCCGAAAAACAAATACAACGCCCACCCGGAACAATATATAAAGCTAAACGAACCGTTCACTGGGTACTTATACGTACGAAAATCCCTATTGATTTACCTGTTTTTACAAGGAAATAAAATGTGAAAAAAATATTTCTACATCCCATGGCCTTTCCCAACCATTTAAATTTTTCTCTTACAGGGCTAACACTTCCGAAAAACCAATACAACGCCCACCCGGAACAATATATAAAGCTAAACGAACTGTTCACTGGGTACTTATCCATACGAAAATCCCTATTGATTTACCTGTTTTTACAAGGAAATAAAATGTGAAAAAAATATTTCTACATCCCATGGCCTTTCCCAACCATTTAAATTTTTCTCTTACAGGTCTAACACTTCTGAAAAACCAATACAACGCCCACCCGGAACAATATATAAAGCTAAACGAACCGTTCACTGGGTACTTATCCATATAAAAATCCCTATTGATCTACCTGTTTTTACAAGGAAATAAAATGTGAAAAAAATATTTCTACATCCCATGGCCTTTCCCAACCATTTAAATTCTTCTCTTACAGGTCTAACACTTCCGAAAAACCAATACAACGCCCACCCGGACCAATATATAAAGCTAAACGAACCGTTCACTGGGTACTTATACGTACATAAATCCCTATTGATTTACCTGTTTTTACAAGGAAATAAAATGTGAAAAAAATATTTCTACATCCCATGGCCTTTCCCAACCATTTAAATTTTTGTCTTACAGGGCTAACACTTCCGAAAAACCAATACAACGCCCACCCGGAACAATATATAAAGCTAAACGAACCGTTCACTGGGTACTTATCCGTACGAAAATCCTGATAGATTTACGTGTTTTTACAAGGAAATAAAATGTGAAAAAAATATTTCTACATCCCATGGTCTTTCCCAACCATTTAAATTTTTCTCTTACAGGTGTAACACTTCCGAAAAACCAATACAACGCCCACCCGGAACAATATATAAAGCTAAACGAACCGTTCACTGGGTCCTTATCCGTACGAAAATCCCTATTGATTTACCTGGTTTTACAAGGAAATAAAATGTGAAAAAAATATTTCTACATCCCATGGCCTTTCCCAACCAATTAAATTTTTCTCTTACAGGTCGAACACTTCCGAAAAACCAATACAACGCCCACCCGGAACAATATATAAAGCTAAACCAACCGTTCACTGGGTACTTATCCGTACGAAAATCCCTATTGATTTACCTGTTTTTACAAGGAAAAAGAATGTGAAAACAATACTTCTACATCCCATGGCCTTTCCAAACCATTTAAATTTTTCTCTTACAAGTCTAACACTTCCGAAAAACCAATACAACGCCCACCCGGAACAATATATAAAGCTAAACGAACCGTTCACTGGGTACTTATACGTACGAAAATCCCTATTGATTTACCTGTTTTTACAAGGAAATAAAATGTGAAAAAAATATTTCTACATCCCATGGCCTTTCCCAACCATTTAAATTTTTCTCTTACAAGTCTAACACTTCCGAAAAACCAATACAACGCCCACCTGGAACAATATATAAAGCTAAACGAACCGTTCACTGGGTACTTATCCGTACGAAAATCCCTATTGATTTACCTGATTTTACAAGGAAATAAAATGTGAAAAAAATATTTCTACATCCCATGGCCTTTCCCAACCATTTAAATTTTTCTCTTACAGGTCTAACACTTCTGAAAAACCAATACAACGCCCACCCGGACCAATATATAAAGCTAAACGAACCGTTCACTGGGTACTTATACGTACGAAAATCCCTATTGATTTACCTGTTTTTACAAGGAAATAAAATGTGAAAAAAATATTTCTACATCCCATGGCCTTTCCCAACCATTTAAATTTTTCTCTTACAGGTCTAACACTTCTGAAAAACCAATACAACGCCCACCCGGAACAATATATAAAGCTAAACGAACCGTTCACTGGGTACTTATCCATATAAAAATCCCTATTGATCTACCTGTTTTTACAAGGAAATAAAATGTGGAAAAAATATTTCTACATCCCATGGCCTTTCCCAACCATTTAAATTCTTCTCTTACAGGTCTAACACTTCCGAAAAACCAATACAACGCCCACCCGGACCAATATATAAAGCTAAATGAACCGTTCACTGGGTACTTATACGTACATAAATCCCTATTGATTTACCTGTTTTTACAAGGAAATAAAATGTGAAAAAAATATTTCTACATCCCATGGCCTTTCCCAACCATTTAAATTTTTGTCTTACAGGGCTAACACTTCCGAAAAACCAATACAACGCCCACCCGGAACAATATATAAAGCTAAACGAACCGTTCACTGGGTACTTATCCGTACGAAAATCCTGATAGATTTACGTGTTTTTACAAGGAAATAAAATGTGAAAAAAATATTTCTACATCCCATGGCCTTTCCCAACCATTTAAATTTTTCTCTTACAGGTCTAACACTTCCGAAAAACCAATACAACGCCCACCCGGAACAATATATAAAGCTAAACGAACCGTTCACTGGGTCCTTATCCGTACGAAAATCCCTATTGATCTACCTGTTTTTACAAGGAAATAAAATGTGAAAAAAATATTTCTACATCCCATGGCCTTTCCCAACCATTTAAATTCTTCTCTTACAGGTCTAACACTTCCGAAAAACCAATACAACGCCCACCCGGACCAATATATAAAGCTAAATGAACCGTTCACTGGGTACTTATACGTACATAAATCCCTATTGATTTACCTGTTTTTACAAGGAAATAAAATGTGAAAAAAATATTTCTACATCCCATGGCCTTTCCCAACCATTTAAATTTTTGTCTTACAGGGCTAACACTTCCGAAAAACCAATACAACGCCCACCCGGAACAATATATAAAGCTAAACGAACCGTTCACTGGGTACTTATCCGTACGAAAATCCTGATAGATTTACGTGTTTTTACAAGGAAATAAAATGTGAAAAAAATATTTCTACATCCCATGGCCTTTCCCAACCATTTAAATTTTTCTCTTACAGGTCTAACACTTCCGAAAAACCAATACAACGCCCACCCGGAACAATATATAAAGCTAAACGAACCGTTCACTGGGTCCTTATCCGTACGAAAATCCCTATTGATTTACCTGGTTTTACAAGGAAATAAAATGTGAAAAAAATATTTCTACATCCCATGGCCTTTCCCAACCAATTAAATTTTTCTCTTACAGGTCGAACACTTCCGAAAAACCAATACAACGCCCACCCGGAACAATATATAAAGCTAAACCAACCGTTCACTGGGTACTTATCCGTACGAAAATCCCTATTGATTTACCTGTTTTTACAAGGAAAAAGAATGTGAAAACAATACTTCTACATCCCATGGCCTTTCCCAACCATTTAAATTTTTCTCTTACAAGTCTAACACTTCCGAAAAACCAATACAACGCCCACCCGGAACAATATATAAAGCTAAACGAACCGTTCACTGGGTACTTATACGTACGAAAATCCCTATTGATTTACCTGTTTTTACAAGGAAATAAAATGTGAAAAAAATATTTCTACATCCCATGGCCTTTCCCAACCATTTAAATTTTTCTCTTACAAGTCTAACACTTCCGAAAAACCAATACAACGCCCACCTGGAACAATATATAAAGCTAAACGAACCGTTCACTGGGTACTTATCCGTACGAAAATCCCTATTGATTTACCTGATTTTACAAGGAAATAAAATGTGAAAAAAATATTTCTACATCCCATGGCCTTTCCCAACCATTTAAATTTTTCTCTTACAGGTCTAACACTTCTGAAAAACCAATACAACGCCCACCCGGACCAATATATAAAGCTAAACGAACCGTTCACTGGGTACTTATACGTACGAAAATCCCTATTGATTTACCTGTTTTTACAAGGAAATAAAATGTGAAAAAAATATTTCTACATCCCATGGCCTTTCCCAACCATTTAAATTTTTCTCTTACAAGGCTAACACTTCCGAAAACCAATACAACGCCCACCCGGACCAATATATAAAGCTAAATGAACCGTTCACTGGGTATTTATCCGTACGAAAATCCCTATTGATTTACCTGTTTTTACAAGGAAATAAAATGTGAAAAAAATATTTCTACATCCCATGGCCTTTCCCAACCATTAAAATTTTTCTCTTACAGGTCTAACACTTCCGAAAAACCAATACAACGCCCACCCGGAACAATATATAAAGCTAAACGAACCGTTCACTGGGTACTTATCCGTACGAAAATCCCTATTGATTTACCTGTTTTTACAAGGAATAAAATGTGAAAAAAATATTTCTATATCCCATGGCCTTTCCCAACCATTTAAATTTTTCTCTTACAGGTGTAACTCTTCCGAAAAACCAATACAACGCCCACCCGGAACAATATATAAAGCTAAACGAACCGTTCACTGGGTACTTATACGTACGAAAATCCCTATTGATTTACCTGTTTTTACAAGGAAATAAAATGTGAAAAAAATATTTCTACATCCCATAGCCTTTCCCAACCATTTAAATTTTTCTCTTACAGGGCTAACACTTCCGAAAAACCAATACAACGCCCACCCGGAACAATATATAAAGCTAAACGAACTGTTCACTGGGTACTTATCCGTACGAAAATCCCTATTGATTTACCTGTTTTTACAAGGAAATAAAATGTGAAAAAAATATTTCTACATCCCATGGCCTTTCCCAACCATTTAAATTTTTCTCTTACAGGTCTAACACTTCCGAAAAACCAATACAACGCCCACCCGGACCAATATATAAAGCTAAACGAACCGTTCACTGGGTACTTATACGTACATAAATCCCTATTGATTTACCTGTTTTTACAAGGAAATAAAATGTGAAAAAAATATTTCTACATCCCATGGCCTTTCCCAACCATTTAAATTTTTCTCTTACAGGGCTAACACTTCCGAAAAACCAATACAACGCCCACCCGGAACAATATATAAAGCTAAACGAACCGTTCACTGGGTACTTATCCGTACGAAAATCCCGATAGATTTACGTGTTTTTACAAGGAAATAAAATGTGAAAAAAATATTTCTACATCCCATGGCCTTTCCCAACCATTTAAATTTTTCTCTTACAGGTCTAACACTTCCGAAAAACCAATACAACGCCCACCCGGACCAATATATAAAGCTAAACGAACCGTTCACTGGGTACTTATCCGTACGAAAATCCCTATTGATTTACCTGGTTTTACAAGGAAATAAAATGTGAAAAAAATATTTCTACATCCCATGGCCTTTCCCAACCAATTAAATTTTTCTCTTACAGGTCTAACACTTCCGAAAAACCAATACAACGCCCACCCGGAACAATATATAAAGCTAAACCAACCGTTCACTGGGTACTTATCCGTACGAAAATCCCTATTGATTTACCTGTTTTTACAAGGAAATAAAATGTGAAAAAAATATTTCTACATCCCATGGCCTTTCCCAACCATTTAAATTTTTCTCTTACAGGTCTAACACTTCCGAAAAACCAATCCAACGCCCACAAGGACCAATATATAAAGCTAAACGAACCGTTCACTGCGTACTTATACGTACGAAAATCCCTATTTATTTACCTGTTTTTACAAGGAAATAAAATGTGAAAAAAATATTTCTACATCCCATGGCCTTTCCCAACCATTTAAATTTTTCTCTTACAGGGCTAACAGTTCTGAAAAACCAATACAACGCCCACCCGGAACAATATATAAAGCTAAACGAACCGTTCACTGGGTACTTATACGTACGAAAATCCCTATTGATTTACCTGTTTTTACAAGGAAATAAAATGTGAAAACAATACTTCTACATCCCATGGCCTTTCCCAACCATTTAAATTTTTCTCTTACAAGTCTAACTGTTCCGAAAAACCAATACAACGCCCACCCGGACCAATATATAAAGCTAAACGAACCGTTCACTGGGTACTTATCCGTACGAAAATCCCTATTGATTTACCTGTTTTTACAAGGAAATAAAATGTGAAAAAAATATTTCTACATCCCATGGCCTTTCCCAACCATTTAAATTTTTCTCTTACAGGTCTAACACTTCCAAAAAACCAATACAACGCCCACCCGGAACAATATATAAAGCTAAACGAACCGTTCACTGGGTACTTATCCGTACGAAAATCCCTATAGATTTACCTGTTTTTACAAGGAATAAAATGTGAAAAAAATATTTCTATATCCCATGGCCTTTCCCAACCATTTAAATTTTTCTCTTACAGGTGTAACACTTCCGAAAAACCAATACAACGCCCACCCGGAACAATATATAAAGCTAAACGAACCGTTCACTGGGTACTTATCCGTACGAAAATCCCTATTGATTTACCTGTTTTTACAAGGAAATAAAATGTGAAAACAATACTTCTACATCCCATGGCCTTTCCCAACCATTTAAATTTTTCTCTTACAAGTCTAACACTTCCGAAAAACCAATACAACGCCCACCGGGACCAATATATAAAGCTAAACGAACCGTTCACTGGGTACTTATCCGTACGAAAATCCCGATAGATTTACCTTGGTTTTACAAGGAAATAAAATGTGAAAAAAATATTTCTACATCCCATGGCCATTCCCAACCAATTAAATTTTTCTCTTACAGGTCTAACACTTCCGAAAAACCAATACAACGCCTACCCGGAACAATATATAAAGCTAAACCAACCGTTCACTGGGTACTTATCCGTACGAAAATCCCTATTGATTTACCTGTTTTTACAAGGAAATAAAATGTGAAAAAAATATTTCTACATCCCATGGCCTTTCCCAACCATTTAAATTTTTCTCTTACAGGTCTAACACTTCCGAAAAACCAATACAACGCCCACCAGGACCAATATATAAAGCTAAACGAACCGATCACTGGGTACTTATACGTACGAAAATCCCTATTGATTTACCTGTTTTTACAAGGAAATAAAATGTGAAAAAAATATTTCTACATCACATGGCCTTTCCCAACCATTTAAATTTTTCTCTTACAGGTCTAACACTTCCGAAAAACCAATACAACGCCCACCCGGAACAATATATAAAGCTAAACGAAACGTTCACTGGGTACTTATACGTACGAAAATCCCTATTGATTTACCTGTTTTTACAAGGAAATAAAATGTGAAAAAAATATCTCTACATCCCATGGCCTTTCCCAACCATTTAAATTTTTCTCTTACAGGGCTAACACTTCCGAAAAACCAATACAACGCCCACCTGGACCAATATATAAAGCTAAACGAACCGTTCACTGGGTACTTATATGTACGAAACTCCCTATTGATTTACCTGTTTTTACAAGGAAATAAAATGTGAAAAAAATATTTCTACATCCCATGGCCTTTCCCAACCATTTAAATTTTTCTCTTACAGGTCTAACACTTCCGAAAAACCAATACAACGCCCACCCGGAACAATATATAAAGCTAAACGAGCCGTTCACTGGGTACTTATATGTACGAAAATCCGTATTGATTTACCTGTTTTTACAAGGAAATAAAATGTGAAAAAAATATTTCTACATCCCATGGCCTTTCCCAACCATTTAAATTTTTCTCTTACAGGTCTAACACTTCTGAAAAACCAATACAACGCCCACCCGGAACAATATATAAAGCTAAACGAACCGTTCACTGGGTACTTATCCGTACGAAAATCCCTATTGATTTACCTATTTTTACAAGGAAATAAAATGTGAAAAAAATATTTCTACATCCCATGGCCTTTCCCAACCATTTATATTTTTCTCTTACAGGTCTAACACTTCCGAAAAACCAATACAACGCCCACCCGGATCAATATATAAAGCTAAACGAGCCGTTCACTGGGTACTTATACGTACGAAAATCCCTATTGATTTACCTGTTTTTACAAGGAAATAAAATGTGAAAAAAATATTTCTACATCCCATGGCCTTTCCCAACCATTTAAATATTTCTCTTACAGGGCTAACACTTCCGAAAAACCTATACAACGCCCACCCGGACCAATATATAAAGCTAAACGAACCGTTCACTGGGTACTTATCCGTACGAAAATCCCTATTGATTTACCTGTTTTTACAAGGAAATAAAATGTGAAAAAAATATTTCTACATCCCATGGCCTTTCCCAACCATTTAAATTTTTCTCTTACAGGGCTAACACTTCCGAAAAACCAATAAAACGCCCACCCGGATCAATATATAAAGCTAAACGAACCGTTCACTGGGTACTCATCCGTACGAAAATCCCTATTGATTTACCTGTTTTTACAAGGAAATAAAATGTGAAAAAAATATTTCTACATCCCATGGCCTTTCGCAACCATTTAAATTTTTCTCTTACAAGTCTATCACTTCCGAAAAACCAATACAACGCCCACCCGGAACAATATATAAAGCTAAACGAGCCGTTCACTGGGTACTTATACGTACGGAAATCCCTATTGATTTACCAGTTTTTACAAGGAAATAAAATGTGAAAAAAATATTTCTACATCCCATGGCCTTTCCCAACCATTTAAATTTTTCTCTTACAGGGCTAACACTTCCGAAAAACCAATACAACGCCCAACCGGAACAATATATAAAGCTAAACGAACCGTTCACTGGGTACTTATATGTACGAAAATCCCTATTGATTTACCTGTTTTTTCAAGGAAATAAAATGTGAAAAAAATATTTCTACATCCCATGGCCTTTCGCAACCATTTAAATTTTCCTCTTACAGGTCTATCACTTCCGAAAAACCAATACAACGCCCACCCGGAACATTTTATAAAGCTAAACGAACCGTTCACTGGGTACTTATACGTACGAAAATCCCTATTGATTTACCTGTTTTTACAAGGAAATAAAATGTGAAAAAAATATTTCTACATCCCATGGCTTTTCCCAACCATTTAAATTTTTCTTTTACAGGTCTAACACTTCCGAAAAACCAATACAACGCCCACCCGGAACAATATATAAAGCTAAACGAACCGTTCACTGGGTACTTATATGTCCGAAAATCCCTATTGATTTACCTCTTTTTACAAGGAAATAAAATGTGAAAACAATATTTCTACATCCCATGGCCTTTCCCAACCATTTAAATTTTTCCCTTACAGGGCTAACACTTCCGAAAAACCACTACAACGCCCACCCGGAACAATATATAAAGCTAAACGAACCGTTCACTGGGTACTTATCCGTACGAAAATCCCTATTGATTTACCTGTTTTTACAAGGAAATAAAATGTGAAAAAAATATTTCAACATCCCATGGCCTTTCCCAACCATTTAAATTTTTCTCTTACACGGCTAACACTTCCGAAAAACCAATACAACGCCCACCCGGACCAGTATATAAAGCTAAACGAGCCGTTCACTGGGTACTTATACGTACGAAAATCCCTATTGATTTACCTGTTTTTACAAGGAAATAAAATGTGAAAAAAATATTTCTACATCCCATGGCCTTTCCCAACAATTTAAATTTTTCTCTTACAGGGCTAACACTTCCGAAAAACCTATACAACGCCCACCCGGACCAATATATAAAGCTAAACGAACCGTTCACTGGGTACTTATCCGTACGAAAATCCCTATTGATTTACCTGTTTTTACAAGGAAATAAAATGTGAAAAAAATATTTCTACATCCCATGGCCTTTCCCAACCATTTACATTTTTCTCTTACAGGGCTAACACTTCTGAAAAACCAATACAACGCCCACCAGGATCAATATATAAAGCTAAACGAACCGTTCACTGGGTACTTATACGTACGAAAATCCCTATTGATTTACCTGTTTTTACAAGGAAATAAAATGTGAAAAAAATATTTCTACATCCCATGGCCTTTCCCAACCATTTAAATTTTTCTTTTGCAGGTCTAACACTTCCGAAAAACCAATACAACGCCCACCCGGAACAATATATAAAGCTAAACGAACCGTTCACTGGGTACTTATCCGTACGAAAATCCCTATTGATTTACCTGTTTTTACAAGGAAATAAAATGTGAAAAATATATTTCTACATCCCATGGCCTTTCCCAACCATTTAAATTTTTCTCTTACAGGGCTAACACTTCCGAAAAACCACTACAACGCCCACCCGGAACAATATATAAAGCTAAACGAACCGTTCACTGGGTACTTATCCGTACGAAAATCCCTATTGATTTACCTGTTTTTACAAGGAAATAAAATGTGAAAAATATATTTCTACATCCCATGGCCTTTCCCAACCATTTAAATTTTTCTCTTACAGGTCTAACACTTCCGAAAAACCAATACAACGCCCACCCGGACCAATATATAAAGCTAAACGAACCGTTCACTGGGTACTTATACGTACGAAAATCCCTATTGATTTACCTGTTTTTACAAGGAAATAAAATGTGAAAAAAAATATTTCTACATCCCATGGCCTTTCCCAACCATTAAAATTTTTCTCTTACAGGTCTAACACTTCTGAAAAACTAATACAACGCCCACCCGGAACAATATATAAAGCTAAACCAACCGTTCACTGGGTACTTATCCGTACGAAAATCCCTATTGATTTACCTGTTTTTACAAGGAAATAAAATGTGAAAAATATATTTCTACATCCCATGGCCTTTCCCAACCATTTAAATTTTTCTCTTACAGGGCTAACACTTCCGAAAAACCACTACAACGCCCACCCGGAACAATATATAAAGCTAAACGAACCGTTCACTGGGTACTTATCCGTACGAAAATCCCTATTGATTTACCTGTTTTTACAAGGAAATAAAATGTGAAAAATATATTTCTACATCCCATGGCCTTTCCCAACCATTTAAATTTTTCTCTTACAGGTCTAACACTTCCGAAAAACCAATACAACGCCCACCCGGACCAATATATAAAGCTAAACGAACCGTTCACTGGGTACTTATACGTACGAAAATCCCTATTGATTTACCTGTTTTTACAAGGAAATAAAATGTGAAAAAAAATATTTCTACATCCCATGGCCTTTCCCAACCATTAAAATTTTTCTCTTACAGGTCTAACACTTCCGAAAAACTAATACAACGCCCACCCGGAACAATATATAAAGCTAAACCAACCGTTCACTGGGTACTTATCCGTACGAAAATCCCTATTGATTTACCTGTTTTTACAAGGAAATAAAATGTGAAAAAAATATTTCTACATCCCATGGCCTTTCCCAACCATTTAAATTTTTCTCTTACAGGTCTATCACTTCCGAAAAACCAATACAACGCCCACCCGGAACAATATATAAAGCTAAACGAGCCGTTCACTGGGTACTTATACGTACGGAAATCCCTATTGATTTACCTGTTTTTACAAGGAAATAAAATGTGAAAAAAATATTTCTACATCCCATGGGCTTTCCCAACCATTTAAATTTTTCTCTTACAGGTGTAACTCTTCCGAAAAACCAATACAACGCCCACCCGGAACAATATATAAAGCTAAACGAGCCGTTCACTGGGTACTTATATGTACGAAAATCCGTATTGATTTACCTGTTTTTACAAGGAAATAAAATGTGAAAAAAATATTTCTACATCCCATGGCCTTTCCCAACCATTTAAATTTTTCTCTTACAGGTCTAACACTTCTGAAAAACCAATACAACGCCCACCCGGAACAATATATAAAGCTAAACGAACCGTTCACTGGGTACTTATCCGTACGAAAATCCCTATTGATTTACCTGTTTTTACAAAGAAATAAAATGTGAAAAAAATATTTCTACATCCCATGGCCTTTCCCAACAAATTAAATTTTTCTCTTACAGGTCTAACACTTCCGAAAAACCAATACAACGCCCACCCGGAACAATATATAAAGCTAAACGAGCCGTTCACTGGGTACTTATACGTACGAAAATCCCTATTGATTTACCTGTTTTTACAAGGAAATAAAATGTGAAAAAAATATTTCTACATCCCATGGCCTTTCCCAACCATTTAAATTTTTCTCATACAGGTTTAACACTTCTGAAAAACCAATACAACGCCCACCCGGAACAATATATAAAGCTAAACGAACCGTTCACTGGGTACTTATCCGTACGAAAATCCCTATTGATTTACCTGTTTTTACAAAGAAATAAAATGTGAAAAAAATATTTCTACAACCCATGGCCTTTCCCAACCATTTAAATTTTCCTCTTACAGGTCTAACACTTCCGAAAAACTAATACAACGCCCACCCGGAACAATATATAAAGCTAAACCAACCGTTCACTGGGTACTTATCCGTACGAAAATCCCTATTGATTTACCTGTTTTTACAAGGAAATAAAATGTGAAAAATATATTTCTACATCCCATGGCCTTTCCCAACCATTTAAATTTTCCTCTTACAGGTCTAACACTTCCGAAAAACTAATACAACGCCCACCCGGAACAATATATAAAGCTAAACCAACCGTTCACTGGGTACTTATCCGTACGAAAATCCCTATTGATTTACCTGTTTTTACAAGGAAATAAAATGTGAAAAATATATTTCTACATCCCATGGCCTTTCCCAACCATTTAAATTTTTCTCTTACAGGGCTAACACTTCCGAAAAACCACTACAACGCCCACCCGGAACAATATATAAAGCTAAACGAACCGTTCACTGGGTACTTATCCGTACGAAAATCCCTATTGATTTACCTGTTTTTACAAGGAAATAAAATGTGAAAAATATATTTCTACATCCCATGGCCTTTCCCAACCATTTAAATTTTTCTCTTACAGGTCTAACACTTCCGAAAAACCAATACAACGCCCACCCGGACCAATATATAAAGCTAAACGAACCGTTCACTGGGTACTTATACGTACGAAAATCCCTATTGATTTACCTGTTTTTACAAGGAAATAAAATGTGAAAAAAATATTTCTACATCCCATGGCCTTTCCCAACCATTAAAATTTTTCTCTTACAGGTCTAACACTTCCGAAAAACCAATACAACGCCCACCCGGAACAATATATAAAGCTAAACGAGCCGTTCACTGGGTACTTATACGTACGGAAATCCCTATTGATTTACCTGTTTTTACAAGGAAATAAAATGTGAAAAAAATATTTCTACATCCCATGGGCTTTCCCAACCATTTAAATTTTTCTCTTACAGGTGTAACTCTTCCGAAAAACCAATACAACGCCCACCCGGAACAATATATAAAGCTAAACGAGCCGTTCACTGGGTACTTATATGTACGAAAATCCGTATTGATTTACCTGTTTTTACAAGGAAATAAAATGTGAAAAAAATATTTCTACATCCCATGGCCTTTCCCAACCATTTAAATTTTTCTCTTACAGGTCTAACACTTCTGAAAAACCAATACAACGCCCACCCGGAACAATATATAAAGCTAAACGAACCGTTCACTGGGTACTTATCCGTACGAAAATCCCTATTGATTTACCTGTTTTTACAAAGAAATAAAATGTGAAAAAAATATTTCTACATCCCATGGCCTTTCCCAACAAATTAAATTTTTCTCTTACAGGTCTAACACTTCCGAAAAACCAATACAACGCCCACCCGGAACAATATATAAAGCTAAACGAGCCGTTCACTGGGTACTTATACGTACGAAAATCCCTATTGATTTACCTGTTTTTACAAGGAAATAAAATGTGAAAAAAATATTTCTACATCCCATGGCCTTTCCCAACCATTTAAATTTTTCTCATACAGGTTTAACACTTCTGAAAAACCAATACAACGCCCACCCGGAACAATATATAAAGCTAAACGAACCGTTCACTGGGTAATTATCCGTACGAAAATCCCTATTGATTTACCTGTTTTTACAAAGAAATAAAATGTGAAAAAAATATTTCTACAACCCATGGCCTTTCCCAACCATTTAAATTTTCCTCTTACAGGTCTGTCACTTCCGAAAAACCAATACAACGCCCACCCGGAACAATATATAAAGCTAAACGAGCCGTTCACTGGGTACTTATACGTACGAAAATCCCTATTGATTTACCTGTTTTTACAAGGAAATAAAATGTGAAAAAAATATTTCTACATCCCATGGCCTTTCCCAACCATTTAAATTTTTCTCTTACAGGTCTAACACTTCCGAAAAACCAATACAACGCCCACCCGGACCAATATATAAAGCTAAACGAACCGTTCACTGGGTACTTATCCGTACGAAAATCCCTATTGATTTACCTGTTTTTACAAGGAAATAAAATGTGAAAAAAATATTTCTACATCCCATGGCCTTTCCCAACCATTTAAATTTTTCTCTTACAGGTCTAACACTTCTGAAAAACCAATACAACGCCCACCCGGGACAATATATAAAGCTAAACGAACCGTTCACTGGGTACTTATACGTACAAAAATCCCTATTGATTTACCTGTTTTTACAAGGAAATAAAATGTGAAAAAAATATTTCTACATCCCATGGCCTTTCCCAACCATTTAAATTTTTCGCTTACAGGACTAACACTTCCGAAAAACCAATACAACGCTCATCTGGAACAATATATAAAGCTAAACGAACCGTTCACTGGATACTTTTCCGTACGAAACTCCCTATTGATTTACCTGTTTTTACAAGGAAATAAAATGTGAAAAAAATATTTCTACATCCCATGGCCTTTCCCAACCATTTAAATTTTTCTCTTACAGGTCTAACACTTCCGAAAAACCAATACAACACCCACCCGGAACAATATATAAAGCTAAATGAGCCGTTCACTGGGTACTTATATGTACGAAAATCCGTATTGATTTACCTGTTTTTACAAGGAAATAAAATGTGAAAAAAATATTTCTACATCCCATGGCCTTTCCCAACCATTTAAATTTTTCTCTTACAGGTCTAACACTTCTGAAAAACCAATACAACGCCCACCCGGAACAATATATAAAGCTAAACGAACCGTTCACTGGGTACTTATCCGTACGAAAATCCCTATTGATTTACCTGTTTTTACAAAGAAATAAAATGTGAAAAAAATATTTCTACATCCCATGGCCTTTCCCAACAAATTAAATTTTTCTCTTACAGGTCTAACACTTCCGAAAAACCAATACAACGCCCACCCGGAACAATATATAAAGCTAAACGAGCCGTTCACTGGGTACTTATACGTACGAAAATCCCTATTGATTTACCTGTTTTTACAAGGAAATAAAATGTGAAAAAAATATTTCTACATCCCATGGCCTTTCCCAACCATTTAAATTTTTCTCATACAGGTCTAACACTTCTGAAAAACCAATACAACGCCCACCCGGAACAATATATAAAGCTAAACGAACCGTTCACTGGGTACTTATCCGTACGAAAATCCCTATTGATTTACCTGTTTTTACAAAGAAATAAAATGTGAAAAAAATATTTCTACAACCCATGGCCTTTCCCAACCATTTAAATTTTCCTCTTACAGGTCTGTCACTTCCGAAAAACCAATACAACGCCCACCCGGAACAATATATAAAGCTAAACGAGCCGTTCACTGGGTACTTATACGTACGAAAATCCCTATTGATTTACCTGTTTTTACAAGGAAATAAAATGTGAAAAAAATATTTCTACATCCCATGGCCTTTCCCAACCATTTAAATTTTTCTCTTACAGGTCTAACACTTCCGAAAAACCAATACAACGCCCACCCGGACCAATATAGAAAGCTAAACGAACCGTTCACTGGGTACTTATCCGTACGAAAATCCCTATTGATTTACCTGTTTTTACAAGGAAATAAAATGTGAAAAAAATATTTCTACATCCCATGGCCTTTCCCAACCATTTAAATTTTTCTCTTACAGGTCTAACACTTCTGAAAAACCAATACAACGCCCACCCGGGACAATATATAAAGCTAAACGAACCGTTCACTGGGTACTTATACGTACAAAAATCCCTATTGATTTACCTGTTTTTACAAGGAAATAAAATGTGAAAAAAATATTTCTACATCCCATGGCCTTTCCCAACCATTTAAATTTTTCGCTTACAGGACTAACACTTCCGAAAAACCAATACAACGCTCATCTGGAACAATATATAAATCTAAACGAACCGTTCACTGGATACTTTTCCGTACGAAAATCCCTATTGATTTACCAGTTTTTACAAGGAAATAAAATGTGAAAAAAATATTTCTACATCCCATGCCCTTTCCCAACCATTTAAATTTTTCTCTTACAGGGCTAACACTTCCGAAAAACCAATACAATGCTCACCCGGAACGATATATAAAGCTAAACGAGCCGTTCACTGGGTACTTATACGTACGAAAATCCCTATTGATTTACCTGTTTTTACAAGGAAATAAAATGTGAAAACAATATTTCTACATCCCATGGCCTTTCCCAACCATTTAAATTTTTCTCTTACAGGGCTAACAGTTCCGAAAAACCAATATAACGCCCACCCGGACCAATATATAAAGCTAAACGAACCGTTCACTGGGTACTTATCCGTACGAAAATCCCTATTGATTTACCTGTTTTTACAAGGAAATAAAATGTGAAAAAAATATTTCTACATCCCATGGCCTTTCCCAACCATTTAAATTTTTCTCTTACAGGGCTAACAGTTCTGAAAAACCAATACAACGCCCACCCGGAACAATATATAAAGCTAAACGAACCGTTCACTGGGTACTTCTACGTACGAAAATCCCTATTGATTTACCTGTTTTTACAAGGAAATAAAATGTGAAAAAAATATCTCTACATCCCATGGCCTTTCCCAACCATTTAAATTTTTCTCTTACAGGGCTAACACTTCCGAAAAACCAATACAACGCCCACCTGGACCAATATATAAAGCTAAACGAACCGTTCACTGGGTACTTATATGTACGAAACTCCCTATTGATTTACCTGTTTTTACAAGGAAATAAAATGTGAAAAAAATATTTCTACATCCCATGGCCTTTCCCAACCATTTAAATTTTTCTCTTACAGGTCTAACACTTCTGAAAAACCAATACAACACCCACCCGGAACAATATATAAAGCTAAACGAGCCGTTCACTCGGTACTTATATGTACGAAAATCCGTATTGATTTACCTGTTTTTACAAGGAAATAAAATGTGAAAAAAATATCTCTACATCCCATGGCCTTTCCCAACCATTTAAATTTTTCTCTTACAGGGCTAACACTTCCGAAAAACCAATACAACGCCCACCTGGACCAATATATAAAGCTAAACGAACCGTTCACTGGGTACTTATATGTACGAAACTCCCTATTGATTTACCTGTTTTTACAAGGAAATAAAATGTGAAAAAAATATTTCTATATCCCATGGCCTTTCCCAACCATTTAAATTTTTCTCTTACAGGTCTAACACTTCCGAAAAACCAATACAATGCCCACCCGGAACAATATATAAAGCTAAACGAACCGTTCACTGGGCACTTATCCGTATGAAAATCCCTATTGATTTACCTGTTTTTACAAGGAAATAAAATGTGAAAAAAATATTTCTACATCCCATGGCCTTTCCCAACCATTTAAATTTTTCTCTTACAGGTCTAACACTTCTGAAAAACCAATACAACGCCCACCCGGAACAATATATAAAGCTAAACGAACCGTTCACTGGGTACTTATCCGTACGAAAATCCCTATTGATTTACCTGTTTTTACAAAGAAATAAAATGTGAAAAAAATATTTCTACAACCCATGGCCTTTCCCAACCATTTAAATTTTCCTCATACAGGTCTGTCACTTCTGAAAAACCAATACAACGCCCACCCGGAACAATATATAAAGCTAAACGAGCCGTTCACTGGGTACTTATACGTACGAAAATCCCTATTGATTTACCTGTTTTTACAAGGAAATAAAATGTGAAAAAAATATTTCTACATCCCATGGCCTTTCCCAACCATTTAAATTTTTCTCTTACAGGTCTAACACTTCCGAAAAACCAATACAACGCCCACCCGGACCAATATATAAAGCTAAACGAACCGTTCACTGGGTACTTATCCGTACGAAAATCCCTATTGATTTACCTGTTTTTACAAGGAAATAAAATGTGAAAAAAATATTTCTACACCCCATGGCCTTTCCCAACCATTTAAATTTTTCTCTTACAGGTCTAACACTTCTGAAAAACCAATACAACGCCCACCCGGAACAATATATAAAGCTAAACGAACCGTTCACTGGGTACTTATACGTACGAAAATCCCTATTGATTTACCTGTTTTTACAAGGAAATAAAATGTGAAAAAAATATTTCTACATCCCATGGCCTTTCCCAACCATTTAAATTTTTCGCTTACAGGACTAACACTTCCGAAAAACCAATACAACGCTCATCTGGAACAATATATAAAGCTAAACGAACCGTTCACTGGATACTTTTCCGTACGAAAATCCCTATTGATTTACCAGTTTTTACAAGGAAATAAAATGTGAAAAAAATATTTCTACATCCCATGCCCTTTCCCAACCATTTAAATTTTTCTCTTATAGGGCTAACACTTCCGAAAAACCAATACAACGCCCACCTGGACCAATATATAAAGCTAAATGAACCGTTCACTGGGTTCTTACATGTACGAAACTCCCTATAGATTTACCTGTTTTTACAAGGAAATAAAATGTGAAAAAAATATTTCTACATCCCATGGCCTTTCCCAACCAATTAAATTTTTCTCTTACAGGTCTAACACTTCCGAAAAACCAATACAACGCCCACCCGGAACAATATATAAAGCTAAACGAGCCGTTCACTGGGTACTTATACGTACGAAAATCCCTATTGATTTACCTGTTTTTACAAAGAAATAAAATGTGAAAAAAATATTTCTACAACCCATGGCCTTTCCCAACCATTTAAATTTTCCTCTTACAGGTCTGTCACTTCCGAAAAACCAATACAAGGCCCACCCGGAACAATATATAAAGCTAAACGAGCCGTTCACTGGGTACTTATACGTACGAAAATCCCTATTGATTTACCTGTTTTTACAAGGAAATAAAATGTGAAAAAATATTTCTACATCCCATGGCCTTTCCCAACCATTTAAATTTTTCTCTTACAGGGCTAACACTTCCGAAAAACCAATACAACGCCCACCCGGACCAATATATTAAGCTAAACGAACCGTTCACTGGGTACTTATCCGTACGAAAATCCCTATTGATTTACCTGTTTTTACAAGGAAATAAAATGTGAAAAAAATATTTCTACATCCCATGGCCTTTCCCAACCATTTAAATTTTTCTCTTACAGGTCTAACACTTCCGAAAAACCAATACAACGCCCACCCGGATCAATATATAAAGCTAAACGAACCGTTCACTGGGTACTCATCCGTACGAAAATCCCTATTGATTTACCTGTTTTTACAAGGAAATAAAATGTGAAAAAAATATTTCTACATCCCATGGCCTTTCCCAACCATTTAAATTTTTCTCTTACAGGTCTAACACTTCTGAAAAACCAATACAACGCCCACCCGGAACAATATATAAAGCTAAACGAGCCGTTCACTGGGTACTTATACGTACGAAAATCCCTATTGATTTACCTGTTTTTACAAGGAAATAAAATGTGAAAAAAATATTTCTACATCCCATGGCCTTTCCCAACCATTTAAATTTTTCTCTTACAGGTCTAACACTTCTGAAAAACCAATACAACGCCCACCCGGAACAATATATAAAGCTAAACGAACCGTTCACTGGGTACTTATCCGTACGAAAATCCCTATTGATTTACCTGTTTTTACAAAGAAATAAAATGTGAAAAAAATATTTCTACAACCCATGGCCTTTCCCAACCATTTAAATTTTCCTCTTACAGGTCTGTCACTTCCGAAAAACCAATACAAGGCCCACCCGGAACAATATATAAAGCTAAACGAGCCGTTCACTGGGTACTTATACGTACGAAAATCCCTATTGATTTACCTGTTTTTACAAGGAAATAAAATGTGAAAAAATATTTCTACATCCCATGGCCTTTCCCAACCATTTAAATTTTTCTCTTACAGGGCTAACACTTCCAAAAAACCAATACAACGCCCACCCGGACCAATATATTAAGCTAAACGAACCGTTCACTGGGTACTTATCCGTACGAAAATCCCTATTGATTTACCTGTTTTTACAAGGAAATAAAATGTGAAAAAAATATTTCTACATCCCATGGCCTTTCCCAACCAATTAAATTTTTCTCTTACAGGTCTAACACTTCCGAAAAACCAATACAACGCCCACCCGGAACAATATATAAAGCTAAACGAGCCGTTCACTGGGTACTTATACGTACGAAAATCCCTATTGATTTACCTGTTTTTACAAGGAAATAAAATGTGAAAAAAATATTTCTACATCCCATGGCCTTTCCCAACCATTTAAATTTTTCTCTTACAGGTCTAACACTTCTGAAAAACCAATACAACGCCCACCCGGAACAATATATAAAGCTAAACGAACCGTTCACTGGGTACTTATCCGTACGAAAATCCCTATTGATTTACCTGTTTTTACAAAGAAATAAAATGTGAAAAAAATATTTCTACAACCCATGGCCTTTCCCAACCATTTAAATTTTCCTCTTACAGGTCTGTCACTTCCGAAAAACCAATACAAGGCCCACCCGGAACAATATATAAAGCTAAACGAGCCGTTCACTGGGTACTTATACGTACGAAAATCCCTATTGATTTACCTGTTTTTACAAGGAAATAAAATGTGAAAAAATATTTCTACATCCCATGGCCTTTCCCAACCATTTAAATTTTTCTCTTACAGGGCTAACACTTCCGAAAAACCAATACAACGCCCACCCGGACCAATATATTAAGCTAAACGAACCGTTCACTGGGTACTTATCCGTACGAAAATCCCTATTGATTTACCTGTTTTTACAAAGAAATAAAATGTGAAAAAAATATTTCTACAACCCATGGCCTTTCCCAACCATTTAAATTTTCCTCTTACAGGTCTGTCACTTCCGAAAAACCAATACAAGGCCCACCCGGAACAATATATAAAGCTAAACGAGCCGTTCACTGGGTACTTATACGTACGAAAATCCCTATTGATTTACCTGTTTTTACAAGGAAATAAAATGTGAAAAAATATTTCTACATCCCATGGCCTTTCCCAACCATTTAAATTTTTCTCTTACAGGGCTAACACTTCCGAAAAACCAATACAACGCCCACCCGGATCAATATATAAAGCTAAACGAACCGTTCACTGGGTACTCATCCGTACGAAAATCCCTATTGATTTACCTGTTTTTACAAGGAAATAAAATGTGAAAAAAATATTTCTACATCCCATGGCCTTTCCCAACCATTTAAATTTTTCTCTTACAGGTCTAACACTTCTGAAAAACCAATACAACGCCCACCCGGAACAATATATAAAGCTAAACGAGCCGTTCACTGGGTACTTATACGTACGAAAATCCCTATTGATTTACCTGTTTTTACAAGGAAATAAAATGTGAAAAAAATATTTCTACATCCCATGGCCTTTCCCAACCATTTAAATTTTTCTCTTACAGGTCTAACACTTCTGAAAAACCAATACAACGCCCACCCGGAACAATATATAAAGCTAAACGAACCGTTCACTGGGTACTTATCCGTACGAAAATCCCTATTGATTTACCTGTTTTTACAAAGAAATAAAATGTGAAAAAAATATTTCTACAACCCATGGCCTTTCCCAACCATTTAAATTTTCCTCTTACAGGTCTGTCACTTCCGAAAAACCAATACAAGGCCCACCCGGAACAATATATAAAGCTAAACGAGCCGTTCACTGGGTACTTATACGTACGAAAATCCCTATTGATTTACCTGTTTTTACAAGGAAATAAAATGTGAAAAAATATTTCTACATCCCATGGCCTTTCCCAACCATTTAAATTTTTCTCTTACAGGGCTAACACTTCCAAAAAACCAATACAACGCCCACCCGGACCAATATATTAAGCTAAACGAACCGTTCACTGGGTACTTATCCGTACGAAAATCCCTATTGATTTACCTGTTTTTACAAGGAAATAAAATGTGAAAAAAATATTTCTACATCCCATGGCCTTTCCCAACCAATTAAATTTTTCTCTTACAGGTCTAACACTTCCGAAAAACCAATACAACGCCCACCCGGATCAATATATAAAGCTAAACGAACCGTTCACTGGGTACTCATCCGTACGAAAATCCCTATTGATTTACCTGTTTTTACAAGGAAATAAAATGTGAAAAAAATATTTCTACATCCCATGGCCTTTCCCAACCATTAAAATTTTCCTCTTACAGGTCTATCACTTCCGAAAAACCAATACAATGCCCACCCGGAACAATATATAAAGCTAAACGAACCGTTCACTGGGTACTTATACGTACGAAAATCCCTATTGATTTACCTGTTTTTACAAGGAAATAAAATGTGAAAAAAATATTTCTACATCCCATGGCCTTACCCAACCATTTAAATTTTTCTCTTACAGGGCTAACACTTCCGAAAAACCAATACAATGCTCACCCGGAACAATATATAAAGCTAAACGAGCCGTTCACTGGGTACTTATACGTACGAAAATCCCTATTGATTTACCTGTTTTTACAAGGAAATAAAATGTGAAAACAATATTTCTACATCCCATGGCCTTTTCCAACCATTTAAATTTTTCTCTTACAGGGCTAACAGTTCCGAAAAACCAATACAACGCCCACCCGGACCAATATATAAAGCTAAACGAACCGTTCACTGGGTACTTATCCGTACGAAAATCCCTATTGATTTACCTGTTTTTACAAGGAAATAAAATGTGAAAAAAATATTTCTACATCCCATGGCCTTTCCCAACCATTTAAATTTTTCTCTTACAGGGCTAACAGTTCTGAAAAACCAATACAACGCCCACCCGGAACAATGTATAAAGCTAAACGAACCGTTCACTGGGTACTTATACGTACGAAAATCCCTATTGATTTACCTGTTTTTACAAGGAAATAAAATGTGAAAAAATATCTCTACATCCCATGGCCTTTCCCAACCATTTAAATTTTTCTCTTACAGGGCTAACACTTCCGAAAAACCAATACAACGCCCACCTGGACCAATATATAAAGCTAAACGAACCGTTCACTGGGTACTTATATGTACGAAACTCCCTATTTATTTACCTGTTTTTACAAGGAAATAAAATGTGAAAAAAATATTTCTACATCCCATGGCCTTTCCCAACCATTTACATTTTTCTCTTATAGGTCTAACACTTCCGAAAAACCAATACAACGCCCACCCGGAACAATATATAAAGCTAAACGAGCCGTTCACTGGGTACTTATATGTACGAAAATCCCTATTGATTTACCTGTTTTTACAAGGAAATAAAATGTGAAAAAAATATTTCTACATCCCATGGCCTTTCCCAACCATTTAAATTTTTCTCTTACAGGTCTAACACTTCTGAAAAACCAATACAACGCCCACCCGGAACAATATATAAAGCTAAACGAACCGTTCACTGGGTACTTATCCATACGAAAATCCCTATTGATTTACCTGTTTTTACAAGGAAATAAAATGTGAAAAAAATATTTCTACATCCCATGGCCTTTCCCAACCATTAAAATTTTCCTCTTACAGGTCTATCACTTCCGAAAAACCAATACAATGCCCACCCGGAACAATATATAAAGCTAAACTAGCCGTTCACTGGGTACTTATACGTACGAAAATCCCTATTGATTTACCTGTTTTTACAAGGAAATAAAATGTGAAAAAAATATTTCTACATCCCATGGCCTTTCCCAACCATTTAAATTTTTCGCTTACAGGACTAACACTTCCGAAAAACCAATACAACGCTCATCTGGAACAATATATAAAGCTAAACGAACCGTTCACTGGGTACTTTTCCGTACGAAAATCCCTATTGATTTACCAGTTTTTACAAGGAAATAAAATGTGAAAAAAATATTTCTACATCCCATGCCCTTTCCCAACCATTTAAATTTTTCTCTTACAGGGCTAACACTTCCGAAAAACCAATACAACGCCCACCCGGACCAATATATAAAGCTAAACGAACTGTTCACTGTGTACTTATCCGTATGAAAATCCCTATTGATTTACCTGTTTTTACAAGGAAATAAAATGTGAAAAAAATATTTCTACATCCCATGGCCTTTCCCAACCATTAAAATTTTCCTCTTACAGGTCTATCACTTCTGAAAAACCAATACAATGCCCACCCGGAACAATATATAAAGCTAAACGAACCGTTCACTGGGTACTTATACGTACGAAAATCCCTATTGATTTACCTGTTTTTACAAGGAAATAAAATGTGAAAAAAATATTTCTACATCCCATGGCCTTTCCCAACCATTTAAATTTTTCTCTTACAGGGCTAACACTTCCGAAAAACCAATACAATGCTCACCCGGAACAATATATAAAGCTAAACGAGCCGTTCACTGGGTACTTATACGTACGAAAATCCCTATTGATTTACCTGTTTTTACAAGGAAATAAAATGTGAAAACAATATTTCTACATCCCATGGCCTTTCCCAACCATTTAAATTTTTCTCTTACAGGGCTAACAGTTCCGAAAAACCAATACAACGCCCACCCGGACCAATATATAAAGCTAAACGAACCGTTCACTGGGTACTTATCCGTACGAAAATCCCTATTGATTTACCTGTTTTTACAAGGAAATAAAATGTGAAAAAAATATTTCTACATCCCATGGCCTTTCCCAACCATTTAAATTTTT
Organism: Paroedura picta; assembly: GCF_049243985.1. Taxonomy (NCBI): domain Eukaryota; kingdom Metazoa; phylum Chordata; class Lepidosauria; order Squamata; family Gekkonidae; genus Paroedura; species Paroedura picta. Next base: position 21,146,757 of record NC_135372.1, read on the forward strand.
CTCTTACAGGGCTAACAGTTCTGAAAAACCAATATAACCCCCACCCGGAACAATATATAAAGCTAAACGAACCGTTCACTGGGTACTTATACGTACGAAAATCCCTATTGATTTACCTGTTTTTACAAGGAAATAAAATGTGAAAAAAATATCTCTACATCCCATGGCCTTTCCCAACCATTTAAATTTTTCTCTTACAGGGCTAACACTTCCGAAAAACCAATACAACGCCCACCTGGACCAATATATAAAGCTAAACGAACCGTTCACTGGGTACTTATATGTACGAAACTCCCTATTGATTTACCTGTTTTTACAAGGAAATAAAATGTGAAAAAAATATTTCTACATCCCATGGCCTTTCCCAACCATTTACATTTTTCTCTTACAGGTCTAACACTTCCGAAAAACCAATACAACACCCACCCGGAACAATATATAAAGCTAAACGAGCCGTTCACTGGGTACTTATATGTACGAAAATCCCTATTGATTTACCTGTTTTTACAAGGAAATAAAATGTGAAAAAAATATTTCTACATCCCATGGCCTTTCCCAACCATTTAAATTTTTCTCTTACAGGTCTAACACTTCTGAAAAACCAATACAACGCCCACCCGGAACAATATATAAAGCTAAACGAACCGTTCACTGGGTACTTATCCATACGAAAATCCCTATTGATTTAACTGTTTTTACAAAGAAATAAAATGTGAAAAAAATATTTCTATAACCCATGGCCTTTCCCAACCATTTAAATTTTCCTCTTACAGGTCTGTCACTTCCGAAAAACCGATACAACGCCCACCTGGAACAATATATAAAGCTAAACGAGCCGTTCACTGGGTACTTATACGTACGAAAATCCCTATTGATTTACCTGTTTTTACAAGGAAATAAAATGTGAAAAAAATATTTCTACATCCCATGGCCTTTCCCAACCATTTAAATTTTTCTCTTACAGGGCTAACACTTCCGAAAAACCAATACAACGCCCACCTGGACCAATATATAAAGCTAAACGAACCGTTCACTGATATGTACGAAACTCCCTATTGATTTACCTGTTTTTACAAGGAAATAAAATGTGAAAAAAATATTTCTACATCCCATGGCCTTTCCCAACCAATTAAATTTTTCTCTTACAGGTCTAACACTTCCGAAAAACCAATACAACGCCCACCCGGAACAATATATAAAGCTAAACGAGCCGTTCACTGGGTACTTTTCCGTACGAAAATCCCTATTGATTTACCAGTTTTTACAAGGAAATAAAATGTGAAAAAAATATTTCTACATCCCATGCCCTTTCCCAACCATTTAAATTTTTCTCTTACAGGGCTAACACTTCCGAAAAACTAATACAACGCCCACCCGGACCAATATATAAAGCTAAACGAACTGTTCACTGTGTACTTATCCGTATGAAAATCCCTATTGATTTACCTGTTTTTACAAGGAAATAAAATGAGAAAAAAATATTTCTATATCCCATGGCCTTTCCCAACCATTTAAATTTTTCGCTTACAGAGCTAACACTTCTGAAAAACCAATACAACGCCCACCCGGATCAATATATAAAGCTAAACGAACCGTTCACTGGGTACTCATCCGTACGAAAATCCCTATTGATTTACCTGTTTTTACAAGGAAATAAAATGTGAAAAAAATATTTCTACATCCCATGGCCTTTCCCAACCATTAAAATTTTCCTCTTACAGGTCTATCCCTTCCGAAAAACCAATACAATGCCCACCCGGAACAATATATAAAGCTAAACGAACCGTTCACTGGGTACTTATACGTACGAAAATCCCTATTGATTTACCTGTTTTTACAAGGAAATAAAATGTGAAAAAAATATCTCTACATCCCATGGCCTTTCCCAACCATTTAAATTTTTCTCTTACAGGGCTAACACTTCCGAAAAACCAATACAACGCCCACCTGGACCAATATATTAAGCTAAACGAACCGTTCACTGGGTACTTATATGTACGAAACTCCCTATTGATTTACCTGTTTTTACAAGGAAATAAAATGTGAAAAAAATATTTCTACATCCCATGGCCTTTCCCAACCATTTACATTTTTCTCTTACAGGTCTAACACTTCCGAAAAACCAATACAACGCCCACCCGGAACAATATATAAAGCTAAACGAGCCGTTCACTGGGTACTTATATGTACGAAACTCCCTATTGATTTACCTGTTTTTACAAGGAAATAAAATGTGAAAAAAATATTTCTACATCCCATGGCCTTTCCCAACCAATTAAATTTTTCTCTTACAGGTCTAACACTTCCGAAAAACCAATACAACACCCACCCGGAACAATATATAAAGCTAAACGAGCCGTTCACTGGGTACTTATACGTACGAAAATCCCTATTGATTTACCTGTTTTTACAAGGAAATAAAATGTGAAAAAAATATTTCTACATCCCATGGCCTTTCCCAACCATTTAAATTTTTCTCTTACAGGTCTAACACTTCTGAAAAACCAATACAACGCCCACCCGGAACAATATATAAAGCTAAACGAACCGTTCACTGGGTACTTATCCGTACGAAAATCCCTATTGATTTACCTGTTTTTACAAAGAAATAAAATGTGAAAAAAATATTTCTACAACCCATGGCCTTTCCCAACCATTTAAATTTTCCTCTTACAGGTCTGTCACTTCCGAAAAACCAATACAAGGCCCACCCGGAACAATATATAAAGCTAAACGAGCCGTTCACTGGGTACTTATACGTACGAAAATCCCTATTGATTTACCTGTTTTTACAAGGAAATAAAATGTGAAAAAATATTTCTACATCCCATGGCCTTTCCCAACCATTTAAATTTTTCTCTTACAGGGCTAACACTTCCGAAAAACCAATACAACGCCCACCCGGACCAATATATTAAGCTAAACGAACCGTTCACTGGGTACTTATCCGTACGAAAATCCCTATTGATTTACCTGTTTTTACAAAGAAATAAAATGTGAAAAAAATATTTCTACAACCCATGGCCTTTCCCAACCATTTAAATTTTCCTCTTACAGGTCTGTCACTTCCGAAAAACCAATACAAGGCCCACCCGGAACAATATATAAAGCTAAACGAGCCGTTCACTGGGTACTTATACGTACGAAAATCCCTATTGATTTACCTGTTTTTACAAGGAAATAAAATGTGAAAAAATATTTCTACATCCCATGGCCTTTCCCAACCATTTAAATTTTTCTCTTACAGGGCTAACACTTCCAAAAAACCAATACAACGCCCACCCGGACCAATATATTAAGCTAAACGAACCGTTCACTGGGTACTTATCCGTACGAAAATCCCTATTGATTTACCTGTTTTTACAAGGAAATAAAATGTGAAAAAAATATTTCTACATCCCATGGCCTTTCCCAACCAATTAAATTTTTCTCTTACAGGTCTAACACTTCCGAAAAACCAATACAACGCCCACCCGGAACAATATATAAAGCTAAACGAGCCGTTCACTGGGTACTTATACGTACGAAAATCCCTATTGATTTACCTGTTTTTACAAGGAAATAAAATGTGAAAAAAATATTTCTACATCCCATGGCCTTTCCCAACCATTTAAATTTTTCTCTTACAGGTCTAACACTTCTGAAAAACCAATACAACGCCCACCCGGAACAATATATAAAGCTAAACGAACCGTTCACTGGGTACTTATCCGTACGAAAATCCCTATTGATTTACCTGTTTTTACAAAGAAATAAAATGTGAAAAAAATATTTCTACAACCCATGGCCTTTCCCAACCATTTAAATTTTCCTCTTACAGGTCTGTCACTTCCGAAAAACCAATACAAGGCCCACCCGGAACAATATATAAAGCTAAACGAGTCGTTCACTGGGTACTTATACGTACGAAAATCCCTATTGATTTACCTGTTTTTACAAGGAAATAAAATGTGAAAAAATATTTCTACATCCCATGGCCTTTCCCAACCATTTAAATTTTTCTCTTACAGGGCTAACACTTCCGAAAAACCAATACAACGCCCACCCGGACCAATATATTAAGCTAAACGAACCGTTCACTGGGTACTTATCCGTACGAAAATCCCTATTGATTTACCTGTTTTTACAAGGAAATAAAATGTGAAAAAAATATTTCTACATCCCATGGCCTTTCCCAACCATTTAAATTTTTCTCTTACAGGTCTAACACTTCCGAAAAACCAATACAACGCCCACCCGGATCAATATATAAAGCTAAACGAACCGTTCACTGGGTACTCATCCGTACGAAAATCCCTATTGATTTACCTGTTTTTACAAGGAAATAAAATGTGAAAAAAATATTTCTACATCCCATGGCCTTTCCCAACCATTAAAATTTTCCTCTTACAGGTCTATCACTTCCGAAAAACCAATACAATGCCCACCCGGAACAATATATAAAGCTAAACGAACCGTTCACTGGGTACTTATACGTACGAAAATCCCTATTGATTTACCTGTTTTTACAAGGAAATAAAATGTGAAAAAAATATTTCTACATCCCATGGCCTTACCCAACCATTTAAATTTTTCTCTTACAGGGCTAACACTTCCGAAAAACCAATACAATGCTCACCCGGAACAATATATAAAGCTAAACGAGCCGTTCACTGGGTACTTATACGTACGAAAATCCCTATTGATTTACCTGTTTTTACAAGGAAATAAAATGTGAAAACAATATTTCTACATCCCATGGCCTTTTCCAACCATTTAAATTTTTCTCTTACAGGGCTAACAGTTCCGAAAAACCAATACAACGCCCACCCGGACCAATATATAAAGCTAAACGAACCGTTCACTGGGTACTTATCCGTACGAAAATCCCTATTGATTTACCTGTTTTTACAAGGAAATAAAATGTGAAAAAAATATTTCTACATCCCATGGCCTTTCCCAACCATTTAAATTTTTCTCTTACAGGGCTAACAGTTCTGAAAAACCAATACAACGCCCACCCGGAACAATGTATAAAGCTAAACGAACCGTTCACTGGGTACTTATACGTACGAAAATCCCTATTGATTTACCTGTTTTTACAAGGAAATAAAATGTGAAAAAATATCTCTACATCCCATGGCCTTTCCCAACCATTTAAATTTTTCTCTTACAGGGCTAACACTTCCGAAAAACCAATACAACGCCCACCTGGACCAATATATAAAGCTAAACGAACCGTTCACTGGGTACTTATATGTACGAAACTCCCTATTGATTTACCTGTTTTTACAAGGAAATAAAATGTGAAAAAAATATTTCTACATCCCATGGCCTTTCCCAACCATTTACATTTTTCTCTTATAGGTCTAACACTTCCGAAAAACCAATACAACGCCCACCCGGAACAATATATAAAGCTAAACGAGCCGTTCACTGGGTACTTATATGTACGAAAATCCCTATTGATTTACCTGTTTTTACAAGGAAATAAAATGTGAAAAAAATATTTCTACATCCCATGGCCTTTCCCAACCATTTAAATTTTTCTCTTACAGGTCTAACACTTCTGAAAAACCAATACAACGCCCACCCGGAACAATATATAAAGCTAAACGAACCGTTCACTGGGTACTTATCCATACGAAAATCCCTATTGATTTACCTGTTTTTACAAGGAAATAAAATGTGAAAAAAATATTTCTACATCCCATGGCCTTTCCCAACCATTAAAATTTTCCTCTTAAAGGTCTATCACTTCCGAAAAACCAATACAATGCCCACCCGGAACAATATATAAAGCTAAACGAACCGTTCACTGGGTACTTTTCCGTACGAAAATCCCTATTGATTTACCAGTTTTTACAAGGAAATAAAATGTGAAAAAAATATTTCTACATCCCATGCCCTTTCCCAACCATTTAAATTTTTCTCTTACAGGGCTAACACTTCCGAAAAACCAATACAATGCTCACCCGGAACAATATATAAAGCTAAACGAGCCGTTCACTGGGTACTTATACGTACGAAAATCCCTATTGATTTACCAGTTTTTACAAGGAAATAAAATGTGAAAAAAATATTTCTACATCCCATGCCCTTTCCCAACCATTTAAATTTTTCTCTTACAGGGCTAACACTTCCGAAAAACCAATACAATGCTCACCCGGAACAATATATAAAGCTAAACGAGCCGTTCACTGGGTACTTATACGTACGAAAATCCCTATTGATTTACCTGTTTTTACAAGGAAATAAAATGTGAAAACAATATTTCTACATCCCATGGCCTTTCCCAACCATTTAAATTTTTCTCTTACAGGGCTAACAGTTCCGAAAAACCAATACAACGCCCACCCGGACCAATATATAAAGCTAAACGAACCGTTCACTGGGTACTTATCCGTACGAAAATCCCTATTGATTTACCTGTTTTTACAAGGAAATAAAATGTGAAAACAATATTTCTACATCCCATGGCCTTTCCCAACCATTTAAATTTTTCTCTTACAGGGCTAACAGTTCCGAAAAACCAATACAACGCCCACCCGGACCAATATATAAAGCTAAACGAACCGTTCACTGGGTACTTATCCGTACGAAAATCCCTATTGATTTACCTGTTTTTACAAGGAAATAAAATGTGAAAAAAATATTTCTACATCCCATGGCCTTTCCCAACCATTTAAATTTTTCTCTTACAGGTCTAACACTTCTGAAAAACCAATACAACGCCCACCCGGAACAATATATAAAGCTAAACGAACCGTTCACTGGGTACTTATCCATACGAAAATCCCTATTGATTTAACTGTTTTTACAAAGAAATAAAATGTGAAAAAAATATTTCTATAACCCATGGCCTTTCCCAACCATTTAAATTTTCCTCTTACAGGTCTGTCACTTCCGAAAAACTGATACAACGCCCACCTGGAACAATATATAAAGCTAAACGAGCCGTTCACTGGGTACTTATACGTACGAAAATCCCTATTGATTTACCTGTTTTTACAAGGAAATAAAATGTGAAAAAAATATTTCTACATCCCATGGCCTTTCCCAACCATTTAAATTTTTCTCTTACAGGGCTAACACTTCCGAAAAACCAATACAACGCCCACCTGGACCAATATATAAAGCTAAACGAACCGTTCACTGATATGTACGAAACTCCCTATTGATTTACCTGTTTTTACAAGGAAATAAAATGTGAAAAAAATATTTCTACATCCCATGGCCTTTCCCAACCAATTAAATTTTTCTCTTACAGGTCTAACACTTCCGAAAAACCAATACAACGCCCACCCGGAACAATATATAAAGCTAAACGAGCCGTTCACTGGGTACTTTTCCGTACGAAAATCCCTATTGATTTACCAGTTTTTACAAGGAAATAAAATGTGAAAAAAATATTTCTACATCCCATGCCCTTTCCCAACCATTTAAATTTTTCTCTTACAGGGCTAACACTTCCGAAAAACTAATACAACGCCCACCCGGACCAATATATAAAGCTAAACGAACTGTTCACTGTGTACTTATCCGTATGAAAATCCCTATTGATTTACCTGTTTTTACAAGGAAATAAAATGTGAAAAAAATATTTCTACATCCCATGGCCTTTCCCAACCATTTAAATTTTTCGCTTACAGAGCTAACACTTCTGAAAAACCAATACAACGCCCACCCGGATCAATATATAAAGCTAAACGAACCGTTCACTGGGTACTCATCCGTACGAAAATCCCTATTGATTTACCTGTTTTTACAAGGAAATAAAATGTGAAAAAAATATTTCTACATCCCATGGCCTTTCCCAACCATTAAAATTTTCCTCTTACAGGTCTATCCCTTCCGAAAAACCAATACAATGCCCACCCGGAACAATATATAAAGCTAAACGAACCGTTCACTGGGTACTTATACGTACGAAAATCCCTATTGATTTACCTGTTTTTACAAGGAAATAAAATGTGAAAAAAATATCTCTACATCCCATGGCCTTTCCCAACCATTTAAATTTTTCTCTTACAGGGCTAACACTTCCGAAAAACCAATACAACGCCCACCTGGACCAATATATAAAGCTAAACGAACCGTTCACTGGGTACTTATATGTACGAAACTCCCTATTGATTTACCTGTTTTTACAAGGAAATAAAATGTGAAAAAAATATTTCTACATCCCATGGCCTTTCCCAACCATTTACATTTTTCTCTTACAGGTCTAACACTTCCGAAAAACCAATACAACGCCCACCCGGAACAATATATAAAGCTAAACAAGCCGTTCACTGGGTACTTATATGTACGAAAATCCCTATTGATTTACCTGTTTTTACAAGGAAATAAAATGTGAAAAAAATATTTCTACATCCCATGGCCTTTCCCAACCATTTACATTTTTCTCTTACAGGTCTAACACTTCTGAAAAACCAATACAACGCCCACCCGGAACAATATATAAAGCTAAACGAACCGTTCACTGGGTACTTATCCATACGAAAATCCCTATTGATTTACCTTTTTTTACAAAGAAATAAAATGTGAAAAAAATATTTCTATAACCCATGGCCTTTCCCAACCATTTAAATTTTCTTCTTACAGGTCTGTCACTTCCGAAAAACCGATACAACGCCCACCTGGAACAATATATAAAGCTAAACGAGCCGTTCACTGGGTACTTATACGTACGAAAATCCCTATTGATTTACCTGTTTTTACAAGGAAATAAAATGTGAAAAAAATATTTCTACATCCCATGGCCTTTCCCAACCATTTAAATTTTTCTCTTACAGGGCTAACACTTCCGAAAAACCAATACAACGCCCACCTGGACCAATATATAAAGCTAAACGAACCGTTCACTGATATGTACGAAACTCCCTATTGATTTACCTGTTTTTACAAGGAAATAAAATGTGAAAAAAATATTTCTACATCCCATGGCCTTTCCCAACCAATTAAATTTTTCTCTTACAGGTCTAACACTTCCGAAAAACCAATACAACACCCACCCGGAACAATATATAAAGCTAAACGAGCCGTTCACTGGGTACTTATACGTACGAAAATCCCTATTGATTTACCTGTTTTTACAAGGAAATAAAATGTGAAAAAAATATTTCTACATCCCATGGCCTTTCCCAACCATTTAAATTTTTCTCTTACAGGTCTAACACTTCTGAAAAACCAATACAACGCCCACCCGGAACAATATATAAAGCTAAACGAACCGTTCACTGGGTACTTATCCGTACGAAAATCCCTATTGATTTACCTGTTTTTACAAAGAAATAAAATGTGAAAAAAATATTTCTACAACCCATGGCCTTTCCCAACCATTTAAATTTTCCTCTTACAGGTCTGTCACTTCCGAAAAACCAATACAACGCCCACCCGGAACAATATATAAAGCTAAACGAGCCGTTCACTGGGTACTTATACGTACGAAAATCCCTATTGATTTACCTGTTTTTACAAGGAAATAAAATGTGAAAAAAATATTTCTACATCCCATGGCCTTTCCCAACCATTTAAATTTTTCTCTTACAGGGCTAACACTTCCGAAAAACCAATACAACGCCCACCCGGACCAATATATAAAGCTAAACGAACCGTTCACTGGGTACTTATCCGTACGAAAATCCCTATTGATTTACCTGTTTTTACAAGGAAATAAAATGTGAAAAAAATATTTCTACATCCCATGGCCTTTCCCAACCAATTAAATTTTTCTCTTACAGGTCTAACACTTCCGAAAAACCAATACAACGCCCACCCGGAACAATATATAAAGCTAAACGAGCCGTTCACTGGGTACTTTTCCGTACGAAAATCCCTATTGATTTACCAGTTTTTACAAGGAAATAAAATGTGAAAAAAATATTTCTACATCCCATGCCCTTTCCCAACCATTTAAATTTTTCTCTTACAGGGCTAACACTTCCGAAAAACTAATACAACGCCCACCCGGACCAATATATAAAGCTAAACGAACTGTTCACTGTGTACTTATCCGTATGAAAATCCCTATTGATTTACCTGTTTTTACAAGGAAATAAAATGTGAAAAAATATTTCTACATCCCATGGCCTTTCCCAACCATTTAAATTTTTCGCTTACAGAGCTAACACTTCTGAAAAACCAATACAACGCCCACCCGGATCAATATATAAAGCTAAACGAACCGTTCACTGGGTACTCATCCGTACGAAAATCCCTATTGATTTACCTGTTTTTACAAGGAAATAAAATGTGAAAAAAATATTTCTACATCCCATGGCCTTTCCCAACCATTAAAATTTTCCTCTTACAGGTCTATCCCTTCCGAAAAACCAATACAATGCCCACCCGGAACAATATATAAAGCTAAACGAACCGTTCACTGGGTACTTATACGTACGAAAATCCCTATTGATTTACCTGTTTTTACAAGGAAATAAAATGTGAAAAAAATATCTCTACATCCCATGGCCTTTCCCAACCATTTAAATTTTTCTCTTACAGGGCTAACACTTCCGAAAAACCAATACAATGCCCACCTGGACCAATATATAAAGCTAAACGAACCGTTCACTGGGTACTTATATGTACGAAACTCCCTATTGATTTACCTGTTTTTACAAGGAAATAAAATGTGAAAAAAATATTTCTACATCCCATGGCCTTTCCCAACCATTTACATTTTTCTCTTACAGGTCTAACACTTCCGAAAAACCAATACAACGCCCACCCGGAACAATATATAAAGCTAAACGAGCCGTTCACTGGGTACTTATATGTACGAAAATCCCTATTGATTTACCTGTTTTTACAAGGAAATAAAATGTGAAAAAAATATTTCTACATCCCATGGCCTTTCCCAACCATTTACATTTTTCTCTTACAGGTCTAACACTTCTGAAAAACCAATACAACGCCCACCCGGAACAATATATAAAGCTAAACGAACCGTTCACTGGGTACTTATCCATACGAAAATCCCTATTGATTTACCTTTTTTTACAAAGAAATAAAATGTGAAAAAAATATTTCTATAACCCATGGCCTTTCCCAACCATTTAAATTTTCTTCTTACAGGTCTGTCACTTCCGAAAAACCGATACAACGCCCACCTGGAACAATATATAAAGCTAAACGAGCCGTTCACTGGGTACTTATACGTACGAAAATCCCTATTGATTTACCTGTTTTTACAAGGAAATAAAATGTGAAAAAAATATTTCTACATCCCATGGCCTTTCCCAACCATTTAAATTTTTCTCTTACAGGGCTAACACTTCCGAAAAACCAATACAACGCCCACCTGGACCAATATATAAAGCTAAACGAACCGTTCACTGATATGTACGAAACTCCCTATTGATTTACCTGTTTTTACAAGGAAATAAAATGTGAAAAAAATATTTCTACATCCCATGGCCTTTCCCAACCAATTAAATTTTTCTCTTACAGGTCTAACACTTCCGAAAAACCAATACAACACCCACCCGGAACAATATATAAAGCTAAACGAGCCGTTCACTGGGTACTTATACGTACGAAAATCCCTATTGATTTACCTGTTTTTACAAGGAAATAAAATGTGAAAAAAATATTTCTACATCCCATGGCCTTTCCCAACCATTTAAATTTTTCTCTTACAGGTCTAACACTTCTGAAAAACCAATACAACGCCCACCCGGAACAATATATAAAGCTAAACGAACCGTTCACTGGGTACTTATCCGTACGAAAATCCCTATTGATTTACCTGTTTTTACAAAGAAATAAAATGTGAAAAAAATATTTCTACAACCCATGGCCTTTCCCAACCATTTAAATTTTCCTCTTACAGGTCTGTCACTTCCGAAAAACCAATACAACGCCCACCCGGAACAATATATAAAGCTAAACGAGCCGTTCACTGGGTACTTATACGTACGAAAATCCCTATTGATTTACCTGTTTTTACAAGGAAATAAAATGTGAAAAAAATATTTCTACATCCCATGGCCTTTCCCAACCATTTAAATTTTTCTCTTACAGGGCTAACACTTCCGAAAAACCAATACAACGCCCACCCGGACCAATATATAAAGCTAAACGAACCGTTCACTGGGTACTTATCCGTACGAAAATCCCTATTGATTTACCTGTTTTTACAAGGAAATAAAATGTGAAAAAAATATTTCTACATCCCATGGCCTTTCCCAACCATTTAAATTTTTCTCTTACAGGTCTAACACTTCTGAAAAACCAATACAACGCCCACCCGGAACAATATATAAAGCTAAACGAACCGTTCACTGGGTACTTATACGTACGAAAATCCCTATTGATTTACCTGTTTTTACAAGGAAATAAAATGTGAAAAAAATATTTCTACATCCCATGGCCTTTCCCAACCATTTAAATTTTTCGCTTACAGGACTAACACTTCCGAAAAACCAATACAACGCCCACCCGGAACAATATATAAAGCTAAACGAACCGTTCACTGGGTACTTATACGTACGAAAATCCCTATTGATTTACCTGTTTTTACAAGGAAATAAAATGTGAAAAAAATATTTCTACATCCCATGCCCTTTCCCAACCATTTAAATTTTTCTCTTACAGGGCTAACACTTCTGAAAAACCAATACAACGCCCACCCCGACCAATATATAAAGCTAAACGAACTGTTCACTGTGCACTTATCCGTATGAAAATCCCTATTGATTTACCTGTTTTTACAAGGAAATAAAATGTGAAAAAAATATTTCTACATCCCATGGCCTTTCCCAACCATTTAAATTTTTCGCTTACAGAGCTAACACTTCTGAAAAACCAATACAACGCTCACCCGGAACAATATATAAAGCTAAACGAACCGTTCACTGGGTACTTATACGTACGAAAATCCCTATTGATTTACCAGTTTTTACAAGGAAATAAAATGTGAAAAAAATATTTCTACATCACATGGCCTTTCCCAACCATTTAAATTTTTCTCTTACAGGGCTAACACTTCCGAAAAACCAATACAACGCCCACCCGGAACAATATATAAATCTAAACGAACCGTTGACTGGGTACTTCTCCGTACGAAAATCCCTATTGATTTACCTGTTTTTACAAGGAAATAAAATGTGAAAAAAATATTTTTACATCCCATGGCCTTTCCCAACCATTTAAATTTTTCTCTTACAGGTCTAACACTTCCGAAAAACCAATACAATGCCCACCCGGAACACTATATAAAGCTAAACGAACCGTTGACTGGGTACTTATCCGTATGAAAATCCCTATTGATTTACCTGTTTTTACAAGGACATAAAATGTGAAAACAATATTTTTACATCCCATGGACTTTCCCAACCATTTAAATTTTTTTCTTACAGGTCTAACACTTCCGAAAAACCAATTCAACGCCCACCCGGAACAATATGGTTACAACCACTGTTATTATTTACTGTATGTTTTAACGAAGACTGTTTCATGTATCGTTGATTAGTTTTAATGTAAACCGCCCTGAGCTTTCGGGGCGGGCGGTATATAAATCTAAATAAATAAATAAATAAAATAAATAAATAAATAAATATATAAAGCTAAACGAACCGTTGACTGGGTACTTATCCGTACGAAAATCCCTATTGATTTACCTGTTTTTACAAGGAAATAAAATGTGAAAAAAATATTTCTACATCCCATGTCCTTTCCCACCCATTTAAATTTTCCTCTTACAGGTCTATCACTTCCGAAAAACCAATACAACGCTCACCCGGAACAATATATAAAGCTAAACGAACCGTTCACTGCGTACTTATACGTACGAAAATCCCTATTGATTTACTTGTTTTTACAAGGAAATAAAATGTGAAAAAAATATTTCTACATCCCATGGCCTTTCCCAACCATTTAAATTTTTCTTTTACAGGTCTAACACTTCCGAAAAACCAATACAATGCCCACCCGGACCAATATATAAAGCTAAACGAACCGTTCACTGGGTACTTATCCGTACGAAAATCCCTATTGATTTACCTGTTTTTACAAGGAAATAAAATGTGAAAAAAATATTTCTACATCCCATGGCCTTTCCCAACCATTTAAATTTTTCTCTTACAGGTCTAACACTTCCGAAAAACCAATACAATGCCCACCCGGAACAATATATAAAGCTAAAGGAACCGTTCACTGGGTACTTATCCGTACGAAAATCCCTATTGATTTACCTGTTTTTACAAGGAAATAAAATGTTAAAAAAATATTTCTACATCCCATGGACTTTCCCAACCATTTAAATTTTTTTCTTACAGGTCTAACACTTCCGAAAAACCAATACAACGCCCAGCCGGAACAATATATAAAGCTAAACGAACCGTTGACTGGGTACTTATCCGTACGAAAATCCCTATTTATTTACCTGTTTTAACAAGGAAAAAAAATGTGAAAAAAATATTTCTACATCCCATGGCCTTTCCCACCCATTTAAATTTTCCTCTTACAGGTCTATCACTTCCGAAAAACCAATACAACGCTCACCCGGAACAATATATAAAGCTAAACGAACCGTTCACTGCGTACTTATACGTACGAAAGTCCCTATTGATTTACCTGTTTTTACAAGGAAATAAAATGTGAAAAAAATATTTCTACATCCCATGGCCTTTCCCAACCATTTAAATTTTTCTCTTACAGGTCTAACTCTTCCGAAAAACCAATACAATGCCCACCCGGACCAATATATAAAGCTAAACGAACCGTTCACTGTGTACTTATCCGTACGAAAATCCCTATTGATTTACCTGTTTTTACAAGGAAATAAAATGTGAAAAAAATATTTCTACATCCCATGGCCTTTCCCACCCATTTAAATTTTCCTCTTACAGGTCTATCACTTCCGAAAAACCAATACAACGCTCACCCGGAACAATATATAAAGCTAAACGAACCGTTCACTGCGTACTTATACGTACGAAAATCCCTATTGATTTACCTGTTTTTACAAGGAAATAAAATGTGAAAAAAATATTTCTACATCCCATGGCCTTTCCCAACGATTTAAATTTTTCTCTTACAGGTCTAACACTTCCGAAAAACCAATACAATGCCCACCCGGAACAATATATAAAGCTAAAGGAACCGTTCACTGGGTACTTATCCGTACGAAAATCCCTATTGATTTACCTGTTTTTACAAGGACATAAAATGTGAAAAAAATATTTCTACATCCCATGGACTTTCCCAACCATTTAAATTTTTCGCTTACAGAGCTAACACTTCTGAAAAACCAATACAACGCTCACCCGGAACAATATATAAAGCTAAACGAACCGTTCACTGGGTACTTATAGGTACGAAAATCCCTATTGATTTACCAGTTTTTACAAGGAAATAAAATGTGAAAAAAATATTTCTACATCACATGGCCTTTCCCAACCATTTAAATTTTTCTCTTACAGGGCTAACACTTCCGAAAAACCAATACAACGCCCACCCGGAACAATATATAAATCTAAACGAACCGTTGACTGGGTACTTCTCCGTACGAAAATCCCTATTGATTTACCTGTTTTTACAAGGAAATAAAATGTGAAAAAAATATTTTTACATCCCATGGCCTTTCCCAACCATTTAAATTTTTCTCTTACAGGTCTAACACTTCCGAAAAACCAATACAATGCCCACCCGGAACACTATATAAAGCTAAACGAACCGTTGACTGGGTACTTATCCGTATGAAAATCCCTATTGATTTACCTGTTTTTACAAGGACATAAAATGTGAAAACAATATTTTTACATCCCATGGACTTTCCCAACCATTTAAATTTTTTTCTTACAGGTCTAACACTTCCGAAAAACCAATTCAACGCCCACCCGGAACAATATGGTTACAACCACTGTTATTATTTACTGTATGTTTTAACGAAGACTGTTTCATGTATCGTTGATTAGTTTTAATGTAAACCGCCCTGAGCTTTCGGGGCGGGCGGTATATAAATCTAAATAAATAAATAAATAAAATAAATAAATAAATAAATATATAAAGCTAAACGAACCGTTGACTGGGTACTTATCCGTACGAAAATCCCTATTGATTTACCTGTTTTTACAAGGAAATAAAATGTGAAAAAAATATTTCTACATCCCATGGCCTTTCCCACCGATTTAAATTTTCCTCTTACAGGTCTACCACTTCCGAAAAACCAATACAACGCCCACCTGGAAAAATATATAAAGCTAAACGAGCCGTTCACTGGGTACTTATACGTACGAAAATCCCTATTGATTTACCTGTTTTTACAAGGAAATAAAATGTGAAAAAAATATTTCTACATCCCATGGCCTTTCCCAACCATTTAAATTTTTCTCTTACAGGACTAACACTTCCGAAAAACCAATACAACGCCTACCCGGACCAATATATAAAGCTAAACGAACCGTTCACTGGGTACTTATCCGTACGAAAATCCCTATTGATTTACCTGTTTTTACAAGGAAATAAAATGTGAAAAAAATATTTCTACATCCCATGGCCTTTCCCAACCATTTACATTTTTCTCTTACAGGTCTAACACTTCCGAAAAACCAATACAACGCCCATCCGGATCAATATATAAAGCTAAACGAACCGTTCACTTGGTACTTATCCGTACGAAAATCCCTATTGATTTACCTGTTTTTACAAGGAAATAAAATGTGAAAAAAATATTTCTACATCCCATGGCCTTTCCCAACCATTTAAATTTTTCTCTTACAGGGCTAACACTTCTGAAAAACCAATACAATGCCCACCCGGACCAATATATTAAGCTAAACGAACCATTCACTGGGTACTTATCCGTACGAAAATCCCTATTGATTTACCTGTTTTTACAAGGAAATAAAATGTGAAAAAAATATTTCTACATCCCATGGCCTTTCCCAACCATTTACATTTTTCTCTTACAGGTCTAACACTTCCGAAAAACCAATACAACGCCCACCCGGATCAATATATAAAGCTAAACGAACCGTTCACTGGGTACTTATCCGTACGAAAATCCCTATTGATTTACCTGTTTTTACAAGGAAATAAAATGTGAAAAAAATATTTCTACATCCCATGGCCTTTCCCAACCATTTAAATTTTCCTCTTACAGGTCTATCACTTCCGAAAAACCAATACAACTCCCACCCGGATCAATATATAAAGCTAAACGAGCCGTTCACTGGGTACTTATACGTACGAAAATCCCTATTGATTTACCTGTTTTTACAAGGAAATAAAATGTGAAAAAAATATTTCTACATCCCATGGCCTTTCCCAACCATTTAAATTTTTCTCTTACAGGGCTAACACTTCGGAAAAACCAATACAACGCCCACCCGGACCAATATATTAAGCTAAACGAACCGTTCACTGGGTACTTATCCGTACGAAAATCCCTATTGATTTACCTGTTTTTACAAGGAAATAAAATGTGAAAAAAATATTTCTACATCCCATGGCCTTTCCCAACCATTTAAATTTTTCTCTTACAGGTCTAACACTTCCGAAAAACCAAACAACGCCCACCCGGATCAATATATAAAGCTAAACGAACCGTTCACTGGGTACTCATCCGTACGAAAATCCCTATTGATTTACCTGTTTTTACAAGGAAATAAAATGTGAAAAAAATATTTCTACATCCCATGGCCTTTCCCAACCATTTAAATTTTTCTCTTACAGGTCTATCACTTCCGAAAAACCAATACAACGCCCATCCGGAACAATATATAAAGCTAAACGAGCCGTTCACTGGGTACTTATACGTACGGAAATCCCTATTGATTTATCTGTTTTTACAAGGAAATAAAATGTGAAAAAAATATTTCTACATCCCATGGCCTTTCCCAACCATTTAAATTTTTCTCTTACAGGGCTAACACTTCCGAAAAACCAATACAACGCCCACCCGGACCAATATATAAAGCTAAACGAACCGTTCACTGGGTAGTTACATGTACGAAAATCCCTATTGATTTACCTGTTTTTACAAGGAAATAAAATGTGAAAAAAATATTTCTACATCCCATGGCCTTTCCCAACCATTTAAATTTTTCTCTTACAGGTCTAACTCTTCCGAAAAACCAATACAATGCCCACCCGGACCAATATATAAAGCTAAACGAACCGTTCACTGTGTACTTATCCGTACGAAAATCCCTATTGATTTACCTGTTTTTACAAGGAAATAAAATGTGAAAAAAATATTTCTACATCCCATGGCCTTTCCCACCCATTTAAATTTTCCTCTTACAGGTCTATCACTTCCGAAAAACCAATACAACGCTCACCCGGAACAATATATAAAGCTAAACGAACCGTTCACTGCGTACTTATACGTACGAAAATCCCTATTGATTTACCTGTTTTTACAAGGAAATAAAATGTGAAAAAAATATTTCTACATCCCATGGCCTTTCCCAACGATTTAAATTTTTCTCTTACAGGTCTAACACTTCCGAAAAACCAATACAATGCCCACCCGGAACAATATATAAAGCTAAACGAACCGTTCACTGGGTACTTATCCGTACGAAAATCCCTATTGATTTACCTGTTTTTACAAGGACATAAAATGTGAAAAAAATATTTCTACATCCCATGGACTTTCCCAACCATTTAAATTTTTTTCTTACAGGTCTAACACTTCCGAAAAACCAATACAACGCCCACCCGGAACAATATATAAAGCTAAACGAACTGTTGACTGGGTACTTATCCGTACGAAAATCCCTATTGATTTACCTGTTTTTACAAGGAAAAAAAATGTGAAAAAAATATTTCTACATCCCATGGCCTTTCCCACCCATTTAAATTTTCCTCTTACAGGTCTATCACTTCCGAAAAACCAATACAACGCTCACCCGGAACAATATATAAAGCTAAACGAACCGTTCACTGCGTACTTATACGTACGAAAGTCCCTATTGATTTACCTGTTTTTACAAGTAAATAAAATGTGAAAAAAATATTTCTACATCCCATGGCCTTTCCCAACCATTTAAATTTTTCTCTTACAGGTCTAACACTTCCGAAAAACCAATACAATGCCCACCCGGACCAATATATAAAGCTAAACGAACCGTTCACTGGGTACTTATCCGTACGAAAATCCCTATTGATTTACCTGTTATTACAAGGAAATAAAATGTGAAAAAAATATTTCTACATCCCATGGCCTTTCCCACCGATTTAAATTTTCCTCTTACAGGTCTACCACTTCCGAAAAACCAATACAACGCCCACCTGGAAAAATATATAAAGCTAAACGAGCCGTTCACTGGGTACTTATACGTACGAAAATCCCTATTGATTTACCTGTTTTTACAAGGAAATAAAATGTGAAAAAAATATTTCTACATCCCATGGCCTTTCCCAACCATTTAAATTTTTCTCTTACAGGACTAACACTTCCGAAAAACCAATACAACGCCTACCCGGACCAATATATAAAGCTAAACGAACCGTTCACTGGGTACTTATCCGTACGAAAATCCCTATTGATTTACCTGTTTTTACAAGGAAATAAAATGTGAAAAAAATATTTCTACATCCCATGGCCTTTCCCAACCATTTACATTTTTCTCTTACAGGTCTAACACTTCCGAAAAACCAATACAACGCCCATCCGGATCAATATATAAAGCTAAACGAACCGTTCACTTGGTACTTATCCGTACGAAAATCCCTATTGATTTACCTGTTTTTACAAGGAAATAAAATGTGAAAAAAATATTTCTACATCCCATGGCCTTTCCCAACCATTTAAATTTTTCTCTTACAGGGCTAACACTTCCGAAAAACCAATACAATGCCCACCCGGACCAATATATTAAGCTAAACGAACCATTCACTGGGTACTTATCCGTACGAAAATCCCTATTGATTTACCTGTTTTTACAAGGAAATAAAATGTGAAAAAAATATTTCTACATCCCATGGCCTTTCCCAACCATTTACATTTTTCTCTTACAGGTCTAACACTTCCGAAAAACCAATACAACGCCCACCCGGATCAATATATAAAGCTAAACGAACCGTTCACTGGGTACTTATCCGTACGAAAATCCCTATTGATTTACCTGTTTTTACAAGGAAATAAAATGTGAAAAAAATATTTCTACATCCCATGGCCTTTCCCAACCATTTAAATTTTCCTCTTACAGGTCTATCACTTCCGAAAAACCAATACAACTCCCACCCGGATCAATATATAAAGCTAAACGAGCCGTTCACTGGGTACTTATACGTACGAAAATCCCTATTGATTTACCTGTTTTTACAAGGAAATAAAATGTGAAAAAAATATTTCTACATCCCATGGCCTTTCCCAACCATTTAAATTTTTCTCTTACAGGGCTAACACTTCGGAAAAACCAATACAACGCCCACCCGGACCAATATATTAAGCTAAACGAACCGTTCACTGGGTACTTATCCGTACGAAAATCCCTATTGATTTACCTGTTTTTACAAGGAAATAAAATGTGAAAAAAATATTTCTACATCCCATGGCCTTTCCCAACCATTTAAATTTTTCTCTTACAGGTCTAACACTTCCGAAAAACCAAACAACGCCCACCCGGATCAATATATAAAGCTAAACGAACCGTTCACTGGGTACTCATCCGTACGAAAATCCCTATTGATTTACCTGTTTTTACAAGGAAATAAAATGTGAAAAAAATATTTCTACATCCCATGGCCTTTCCCAACCATTTAAATTTTTCTCTTACAGGTCTATCACTTCCGAAAAACCAATACAACGCCCATCCGGAACAATATATAAAGCTAAACGAGCCGTTCACTGGGTACTTATACGTACGGAAATCCCTATTGATTTATCTGTTTTTACAAGGAAATAAAATGTGAAAAAAATATTTCTACATCCCATGGCCTTTCCCAACCATTTAAATTTTTCTCTTACAGGGCTAACACTTCTGAAAAACCAATACAACGCCCACCCGGACCAATATATAAAGCTAAACGAACCGTTCACTGCGTACTTATCCGTACGAAAATCCCTATTGATTTACCTGTTTTTACAAGGAAATAAAATGTGAAATAAATATTTCTACATCCCATGGCCTTTCCCAACCATTTAAATTTTTCTCTTACAGGTCTATCACTTCCGAAAAACCAATACAACGCCCACCCGGAACAATATATAAAGCTAAACAAGCCGTTCACTGGGTACTTATACGTACGAAAATCCCTATTGATTTACCTGTTTTTTCAAGGAAATAAAATGTGAAAAAAATATTTCTACATCCCATGGGCTTTCCCAACCATTTAAATTTTTCTCTTACAGGTCTAACACTTCCGAAAAACCAATACAACGCCCACCCGGAACAATATATAAAGCTAAACGAACCGTTCACTGGGTACTCATCCGTACGAAAATCCCTATTGATTTACCTGTTTTTACAAGGAAATAAAATGTGAAAAAAATATTTCTACATCCCATGGCCTTTCCCAACCATTTAAATTTTTCTCTTACAGGTCTATCACTTCCGAAAAACCAATACAACGCCCATCCGGAACAATATATAAAGCTAAACGAGCCGTTCACTGGGTACTTATACGTACGGAAATCCCTATTGATTTATCTGTTTTTACAAGGAAATAAAATGTGAAAAAAATATTTCTACATCCCATGGCCTTTCCCAACCATTTAAATTTTTCTCTTACAGTGCTAACACTTCCGAAAAACCAATACAACGCCCACCCGGACCAATATATAAAGCTAAACGAACCGTTCACTGCGTACTTATCCGTACGAAAATCCCTATTGATTTACCTGTTTTTACAAGGAAATAAAATGTGAAATAAATATTTCTACATCCCATGGCCTTTCCCAACCATTTAAATTTTTCTCTTACAGGTCTATCACTTCCGAAAAACCAATACAACGCCCACCCGGAACAATATATAAAGCTAAACAAGCCGTTCACTGGGTACTTATACGTACGAAAATCCCTATTGATTTACCTGTTTTTACAAGGAAATAAAATGTAAAAAAAATATTTCTACATCCCATGGCCTTTCCCAACCATTTAAATTTTTCTCTTACATGGCAAACACTTCCGAAAAACCAATACAACGCCCACCCGGAACAATATATAAAGCTAAACGAGCCGTTCACTGGGTACTTATACGTACGAAAATCCCTATTGATTTACCTGTTTTTTCAAGGAAATAAAATGTGAAAAAAATATTTCTACATCCCATGACCTTTCCCAACCATTTAAATTTTTCTCTTACAGGTCTAACACTTCCGAAAAACCAATACAACACCCACCCGGAACAATATATAAAACTAAACGAACCGTTCACTGGGTACTTATCCGAACGAAAATCCCTATTGATTTACCTGTTTTTACAAGGAAATAAAATGTGAAAAAAATATTTCTACATCCCATGGCCTTTCCCAACCATTTACATTTTTCTCTTACAGGTCTAACACTTCCGAAAAACCAATACAACGCCCACCCGTATCAATATATAAAGCTAAACGAACCGTTCACTGGGTACTTATCCGTACGAAAATCCCTATTGATTTACCTGTTTTTACAAGGAAATAAAATGTGAAAAAAATATTTCTACATCCCATGGCCTTTCCCAACCATTTAAATTTTCATCTTACAGGTCTATCACTTCCGAAAAACCAATACAACGCCCACCCGGATCAATATATAAAGCTAAATGAGCCGTTCACTGGGTACTTATACGTACGAAAATCCTTATTGATTTACCTGTTTTTACAAGGAAATAAAATGTGAAAAAAATATTTCTATATCCCATGGCCTTTCCCAACCATTTAAATTTTTTATCTTACAGGGCTAACACTTCCGAAAAACCAATACAACGCCCACCCGGACCAATATATTAAGCTAAACGAACCGTTCACTGGGTACTTATCCGTACGAAAATCCCTATTGATTTACCTGTTTTTACAAGGAAATAAAATGTGAAAAAAATATTTCTACATCCCATGGCCTTTCCCAACCATTTAAATTTTTCTCTTACAGGTCTAACACTTCCGAAATACCAAACAACGCCCACCCGGATCAATATATAAAGCTAAACGAACCGTTCACTGGGTACTCATCCGTACGAAAATCCCTATTGATTTACCTGTTTTTACAAGGAAATAAAATGTGAAAAAAATATTTCTACATCCCATGGCCTTTCCCAACCATTTAAATTTTTCTCTTACAGGTCTATCACTTCCGAAAAACCAATACAACGCCCATCCGGAACAATATATAAAGCTAAACGAGCCGTTCACTGGGTACTTATACGTACGAAAATCCCTATTGATTTACCTGTTTTTACAAGGAAATAAAATGTGAAAAAAATATTTCTACATCCCATGGCCTTTCCCAACCATTTAAATTTTTCTCTTACAGGGCTAACACTTCCGAAAAACCAATACAACGCCCATCCGGAACAATATATAAAGCTAAACTAGCCGTTCACTGGGTACTTACACGTACGAAAATCCCTATTGATTTACCTGTTTTTACAAGGAAATAAAATGTGAAAAAAATATTTCTACATCCCATGGCCTTTCCCAACCATTTAAATTTTTCTCTTACAGGGCTAACACTTCCGAAAAACCAATACAACGCCCACCCGGACCAATATATAAAGCTAAACGAACCGTTCACTGGGTACTTATCCGAACGAAAATCCCTATTGATTTACCTGTTTTTACAAGGAAAGAAAATGTGAAATAAATATTTCTACATCCCATGGCCTTTCCCAACCATTTAAATTTTTCTCTTACAGGTCTATCCCTTCCGAAAAACCAATACAACGCCCACCCGGAACAATATATAAAGCTAAACGAGCCGTTCACTGGGTACTTATACGTACGAAAATCCCTATTGATTTACCTGTTTTTTCAAGGAAATAAAATGTGAAAAAAATATTTCTACATCCCATGGCATTTCCCAACCATTTACATTTTTCTCTTACAGGTCTAACACTTCCGAAAAACCAATACAACGCCCACCCGGAACAATATATAAAGCTAAACGAACCGTTCACTGGGTACTTATCCGTACGAAAATCCCTATAGATTTACCTGTTTTTACAAGGAAATAAAATGTAAAAAAAATATTTCTACATCCCATGGCCTTTCCCAACCATTTAAATTTTTCTCTTACAGGGCAAACACTTCCGAAAAACCAATACAACGCCCACCCGGAACAATATATAAAGCTAAACGAGCCGTTCACTGGGTACTTATACGTACGAAAATCCCTATTGATTTACCTGTTTTTTCAAGGAAATAAAATGTGAAAAAAATATTTCTACATCCCATGGCCTTTCCCAACCATTTAAATTTTTCTCTTACAGGTCTAACACTTCCGAAAAACCAATACAACACCCACCCGGAACAATATATAAAGCTAAACGAACCGTTCACTGGGTACTTATCCGAACGAAAATCCCTATTGATTTACCTGTTTTTACAAGGAAATAAAATGTGAAAAAAATATTTCTACATCCCATGGCCTTTCCCAACCATTTAAATTTTCTCTTACAGGGCTAACACTTCCGAAAAATCAATACAACTCCCACCCGGACCAATATATAAAGCTAAACGAACCGTTCACTGGGTA
This sequence comes from Paroedura picta, assembly GCF_049243985.1. Taxonomy (NCBI): domain Eukaryota; kingdom Metazoa; phylum Chordata; class Lepidosauria; order Squamata; family Gekkonidae; genus Paroedura; species Paroedura picta. Next base: position 21,171,371 of record NC_135372.1, read on the forward strand.
CTTATCCGAACGAAAATCCCTATTGATTTACCTGTTTTTACAAGGAAATAAAATGTGAAAAAAATATTTCTACATCCCATGGCCTTTCCCAACGATTTAAATTTTTCTCTTACAGGTCTAACACTTCCGAAAAACCAATACAACGCCCACCCGGAACAATATATAAAGCTAAACGAACCGTTCACTGGGTACTTATCCGTACGAAAATCCCTATTGATTTACCTGTTTTTACAAGGAAATAAAATGTGAAAAAAATATTTCTACATCCCATGGCCTTTCCCAACCATTTACATTTTTCTCTTACAGGTCTAACACTTCCGAAAAACCAATACAACGCCCACCCGTATCAATATATAAAGCTAAACGAACCGTTCACTGGGTACTTATCCGTACGAAAATCCCTATTGATTTACCTGTTTTTACAAGGAAATAAAATGTGAAAAAAATATTTCTACATCCCATGGCCTTTCCCAACCATTTAAATTTTCCTCTTACAGGTCTATCACTTCCGAAAAACCAATACAACGCCCACCCGGATCAATATATAAAGCTAAATGAGCCGTTCACTGGGTACTTATACGTACGAAAATCCCTATTGATTTACCTGTTTTTACAAGGAAATAAAATGTGAAAAAAATATTTCTACATCCCATGGCCTTTCCCAACCATTTAAATTTTTCTCTTACAGGTCTATCACTTCCGAAAAACCAATACAACGCCCATCCGGAACAATATATAAAGCTAAACGAGCCGTTCACTGGGTACTTATACGTACGAAAATCCCTATTGATTTACCTGTTTTTACAAGGAAATAAAATGTGAAAAAAATATTTCTACATCCCATGGCCTTTCCCAACCATTTAAATTTTTCTCTTACAGGTCTAACACTTCCGAAAAACCAATACAACACCCACCCGGAACAATATATAAAGCTAAACGAACCGTTCACTGGGTACTTATCCGAACGAAAATCCCTATTGATTTACCTGTTTTTACAAGGAAATAAAATGTGAAAAAAATATTTCTACATCCCATGGCCTTTCCCAACCATTTAAATTTTTCTCTTACAGGTCTAACACTTCCGAAAAACCAATACAACACCCACCCGGAACAATATATAAAGCTAAACGAACCGTTCACTGGGTACTTATCCGAACGAAAATCCCTATTGATTTACCTGTTTTTACAAGGAAATAAAATGTGAAAAAAATATTTCTACATCCCATGGCCTTTCCCAACCATTTAAATTTTCTCTTACAGGGCTAACACTTCCGAAAAATCAATACAACGCCCACCCGGACCAATATATAAAGCTAAACGAACCGTTCACTGGGTACTTATCCGAACGAAAATCCCTATTGATTTACCTGTTTTTACAAGGAAATAAAATGTGAAAAAAATATTTCTACATCCCATGGCCTTTCCCAACGATTTAAATTTTTCTCTTACAGGTCTAACACTTCCGAAAAACCAATACAACGCCCACCCGGAACAATATATAAAGCTAAACGAACCGTTCACTGGGTACTTATCCGTACGAAAATCCCTATTGATTTACCTGTTTTTACAAGGAAATAAAATGTGAAAAAAATATTTCTACATCCCATGGCCTTTCCCAACCATTTACATTTTTCTCTTACAGGTCTAACACTTCCGAAAAACCAATACAACGCCCACCCGTATCAATATATAAAGCTAAACGAACCGTTCACTGGGTACTTATCCGTACGAAAATCCCTATTGATTTACCTGTTTTTACAAGGAAATAAAATGTGAAAAAAATATTTCTACATCCCATGGCCTTTCCCAACCATTTAAATTTTCCTCTTACAGGTCTATCACTTCCGAAAAACCAATACAACGCCCACCCGGATCAATATATAAAGCTAAATGAGCCGTTCACTGGGTACTTATACGTACGAAAATCCCTATTGATTTACCTGTTTTTACAAGGAAATAAAATGTGAAAAAAATATTTCTACATCCCATGGCCTTTCCCAACGATTTAAATTTTTCTCTTACAGGTCTATCACTTCCGAAAAACCAATACAACGCCCATCCGGAACAATATATAAAGCTAAACGAGCCGTTCACTGGGTACTTATACGTACGAAAATCCCTATTGATTTACCTGTTTTTACAAGGAAATAAAATGTGAAAAAAATATTTCTATATCCCATGGCCTTTCCCAACCATTTAAATTTTTTATCTTACAGGGCTAACACTTCCGAAAAACCAATACAACGCCCACCCGGACCAATATATTAAGCTAAACGAACCGTTCACTGGGTACTTATCCGTACGAAAATCCCTATTGATTTACCTGTTTTTACAAGGAAATAAAATGTGAAAAAAATATTTCTACATCCCATGGCCTTTCCCAACCATTTAAATTTTTCTCTTACAGGTCTAACACTTCCGAAATACCAAACAACGCCCACCCGGATCAATATATAAAGCTAAACGAACCGTTCACTGGGTACTCATCCGTACGAAAATCCCTATTGATTTACCTGTTTTTACAAGGAAATAAAATGTGAAAAAAATATTTCTACATCCCATGGCCTTTCCCAACCATTTAAATTTTTCTCTTACAGGTCTATCACTTCCGAAAAACCAATACAACGCCCATCCGGAACAATATATAAAGCTAAACGAGCCGTTCACTGGGTACTTATACGTACGAAAATCCCTATTGATTTACCTGTTTTTACAAGGAAATAAAATGTGAAAAAAATATTTCTACATCCCATGGCCTTTCCCAACCATTTAAATTTTTCTCTTACAGGGCTAACACTTCCGAAAAACCAATACAACGCCCATCCGGAACAATATATAAAGCTAAACTAGCCGTTCACTGGGTACTTACACGTACGAAAATCCCTATTGATTTACCTGTTTTTACAAGGAAATAAAATGTGAAAAAAATATTTCTACATCCCATGGCCTTTCCCAACCATTTAAATTTTTCTCTTACAGGGCTAACACTTCCGAAAAACCAATACAACGCCCACCCGGACCAATATATAAAGCTAAACGAACCGTTCACTGGGTACTTATCCGAACGAAAATCCCTATTGATTTACCTGTTTTTACAAGGAAAGAAAATGTGAAATAAATATTTCTACATCCCATGGCCTTTCCCAACCATTTAAATTTTTCTCTTACAGGTCTATCCCTTCCGAAAAACCAATACAACGCCCACCCGGAACAATATATAAAGCTAAACGAGCCGTTCACTGGGTACTTATACGTACGAAAATCCCTATTGATTTACCTGTTTTTTCAAGGAAATAAAATGTGAAAAAAATATTTCTACATCCCATGGCATTTCCCAACCATTTACATTTTTCTCTTACAGGTCTAACACTTCCGAAAAACCAATACAACGCCCACCCGGAACAATATATAAAGCTAAACGAACCGTTCACTGGGTACTTATCCGTACGAAAATCCCTATAGATTTACCTGTTTTTACAAGGAAATAAAATGTAAAAAAAATATTTCTACATCCCATGGCCTTTCCCAACCATTTAAATTTTTCTCTTACAGGGCAAACACTTCCGAAAAACCAATACAACGCCCACCCGGAACAATATATAAAGCTAAACGAGCCGTTCACTGGGTACTTATACGTACGAAAATCCCTATTGATTTACCTGTTTTTTCAAGGAAATAAAATGTGAAAAAAATATTTCTACATCCCATGGCCTTTCCCAACCATTTAAATTTTTCTCTTACAGGTCTAACACTTCCGAAAAACCAATACAACACCCACCCGGAACAATATATAAAGCTAAACGAACCGTTCACTGGGTACTTATCCGAACGAAAATCCCTATTGATTTACCTGTTTTTACAAGGAAATAAAATGTGAAAAAAATATTTCTACATCCCATGGCCTTTCCCAACCATTTAAATTTTCTCTTACAGGGCTAACACTTCCGAAAAATCAATACAACTCCCACCCGGACCAATATATAAAGCTAAACGAACCGTTCACTGGGTACTTATCCGAACGAAAATCCCTATTGATTTACCTGTTTTTACAAGGAAATAAAATGTGAAAAAAATATTTCTACATCCCATGGCCTTTCCCAACGATTTAAATTTTTCTCTTACAGGTCTAACACTTCCGAAAAACCAATACAACGCCCACCCGGAACAATATATAAAGCTAAACGAACCGTTCACTGGGTACTTATCCGTACGAAAATCCCTATTGATTTACCTGTTTTTACAAGGAAATAAAATGTGAAAAAAATATTTCTACATCCCATGGCCTTTCCCAACCATTTACATTTTTCTCTTACAGGTCTAACACTTCCGAAAAACCAATACAACGCCCACCCGTATCAATATATAAAGCTAAACGAACCGTTCACTGGGTACTTATCCGTACGAAAATCCCTATTGATTTACCTGTTTTTACAAGGAAATAAAATGTGAAAAAAATATTTCTACATCCCATGGCCTTTCCCAACCATTTAAATTTTCCTCTTACAGGTCTATCACTTCCGAAAAACCAATACAACGCCCACCCGGATCAATATATAAAGCTAAATGAGCCGTTCACTGGGTACTTATACGTACGAAAATCCCTATTGATTTACCTGTTTTTACAAGGAAATAAAATGTGAAAAAAATATTTCTACATCCCATGGCCTTTCCCAACCATTTAAATTTTTCTCTTACAGGTCTATCACTTCCGAAAAACCAATACAACGCCCATCCGGAACAATATATAAAGCTAAACGAGCCGTTCACTGGGTACTTATACGTACGAAAATCCCTATTGATTTACCTGTTTTTACAAGGAAATAAAATGTGAAAAAAATATTTCTACATCCCATGGCCTTTCCCAACCATTTAAATTTTTCTCTTACAGGTCTAACACTTCCGAAAAACCAATACAACACCCACCCGGAACAATATATAAAGCTAAACGAACCGTTCACTGGGTACTTATCCGAACGAAAATCCCTATTGATTTACCTGTTTTTACAAGGAAATAAAATGTGAAAAAAATATTTCTACATCCCATGGCCTTTCCCAACCATTTAAATTTTTCTCTTACAGGTCTAACACTTCCGAAAAACCAATACAACACCCACCCGGAACAATATATAAAGCTAAACGAACCGTTCACTGGGTACTTATCCGAACGAAAATCCCTATTGATTTACCTGTTTTTACAAGGAAATAAAATGTGAAAAAAATATTTCTACATCCCATGGCCTTTCCCAACCATTTAAATTTTCTCTTACAGGGCTAACACTTCCGAAAAATCAATACAACGCCCACCCGGACCAATATATAAAGCTAAACGAACCGTTCACTGGGTACTTATCCGAACGAAAATCCCTATTGATTTACCTGTTTTTACAAGGAAATAAAATGTGAAAAAAATATTTCTACATCCCATGGCCTTTCCCAACGATTTAAATTTTTCTCTTACAGGTCTAACACTTCCGAAAAACCAATACAACGCCCACCCGGAACAATATATAAAGCTAAACGAACCGTTCACTGGGTACTTATCCGTACGAAAATCCCTATTGATTTACCTGTTTTTACAAGGAAATAAAATGTGAAAAAAATATTTCTACATCCCATGGCCTTTCCCAACCATTTACATTTTTCTCTTACAGGTCTAACACTTCCGAAAAACCAATACAACGCCCACCCGTATCAATATATAAAGCTAAACGAACCGTTCACTGGGTACTTATCCGTACGAAAATCCCTATTGATTTACCTGTTTTTACAAGGAAATAAAATGTGAAAAAAATATTTCTACATCCCATGGCCTTTCCCAACCATTTAAATTTTCCTCTTACAGGTCTATCACTTCCGAAAAACCAATACAACGCCCACCCGGATCAATATATAAAGCTAAATGAGCCGTTCACTGGGTACTTATACGTACGAAAATCCCTATTGATTTACCTGTTTTTACAAGGAAATAAAATGTGAAAAAAATATTTCTACATCCCATGGCCTTTCCCAACGATTTAAATTTTTCTCTTACAGGTCTATCACTTCCGAAAAACCAATACAACGCCCATCCGGAACAATATATAAAGCTAAACGAGCCGTTCACTGGGTACTTATCCGTACGAAAATCCCTATTGATTTACCTGTTTTTACAAGGAAATAAAATGTGAAAAAAATATTTCTACATCCCATGGCCTTTCCCAACCATTTAAAATTTTCTCTTACAGGTCTATCACTTCCGAAAAACCAATACAACGCCCATCCGGAACAATATATAAAGCTAAACGAGCCGTTCACTGGGTACTTATACGTACGGAAATCCCTATTGATTTACCTGTTTTTACAAGGAAATAAAATGTGAAAAAAATATTTCTACATCCCATGGCCTTTCCCAACCATTTAAATTTTTCTCTTACAGGGCTAACACTTCCGAAAAACCAATACAACGCCCACCCGGACCAATATATAAAGCTAAACGAACCGTTCACTGCGTACTTATCCGTACGAAAATCCCTATTGATTTACCTGTTTTTACAAGGAAATAAAATGTGAAATAAATATTTCTACATCCCATGGCCTTTCCCAACCATTTAAATTTTTCTCTTACAGGTCTATCCCTTCCGAAAAACCAATACAACGCCCACCCGGAACAATATATAAAGCTAAACGAGCCGTTCACTGGGTACTTATACGTACGAAAATCCCTATTGATTTACCTGTTTTTTCAAGGAAATAAAATGTGAAAAAAATATTTCTACATCCCATGGCCTTTCCCAACCATTTACATTTTTCTCTTACAGGTCTAACACTTCCGAAAAACCAATACAACGCCCACCCGGAACAATATATAAAGCTAAACGAACCGTTCACTGGGTACTTATCCGTACGAAAATCCCTATAGATTTACCTGTTTTTACAAGGAAATAAAATGTAAAAAAAATATTTCTACATCCCATGGCCTTTCCCAACCATTTAAATTTTTCTCTTACAGGGCAAACACTTCCGAAAAACCAATACAACGCCCACCCAGAACAATATATAAAGCTAAACGAGCCGTTCACTGGGTACTTATACGTACGAAAATCCCTATTGATTTACCTGTTTTTTCAAGGAAATAAAATGTGAAAAAAATATTTCTACATCCCATGGCCTTTCCCAACCATTTAAATTTTTCTCTTACAGGTCTAACACTTCCGAAAAACCAATACAACACCCACCCGGAACAATATATAAAGCTAAACGAACCGTTCACTGGGTACTTATCCGAACGAAAATCCCTATTGATTTACCTGTTTTTACAAGGAAATAAAATGTGAAAAAAATATTTCTACATCCCATGGCCTTTCCCAACCATTTAAATTTTCTCTTACAGGGCTAATACTTCCGAAAAATCAATACAACGCCCACCCGGACCAATATATAAAGCTAAACGAACCGTTCACTGGGTACTTATCCGAACGAAAATCCCTATTGATTTACCTGTTTTTACAAGGAAATAAAATGTGAAAAAAATATTTCTACATCCCATGGCCTTTCCCAACGATTTAAATTTTTCTCTTACAGGTCTAACACTTCTGAAAAACCAATACAACGCCCACCCGGAACAATATATAAAGCTAAACGAACCGTTCACTGGGTACTTATCCGTACGAAAATCCCTATTGATTTACCTGTTTTTACAAGGAAATAAAATGTGAAAAAAATATTTCTACATCCCATGGCCTTTCCCAACCATTTACATTTTTCTCTTACAGGTCTAACACTTCCGAAAAACCAATACAACGCCCACCCGTATCAATATATAAAGCTAAACGAACCGTTCACTGGGTACTTATCCGAACGAAAATCCCTATTGATTTACCTGTTTTTACAAGGAAATAAAATGTGAAAAAAATATTTCTACATCCCATGGCCTTTCCCAACGATTTAAATTTTTCTCTTACAGGTCTAACACTTCCGAAAAACCAATACAACGCCCACCCGGAACAATATATAAAGCTAAACGAACCGTTCACTGGGTACTTATCCGTACGAAAATCCCTATTGATTTACCTGTTTTTACAAGGAAATAAAATGTGAAAAAAATATTTCTACATCCCATGGCCTTTCCCAACCATTTACATTTTTCTCTTACAGGTCTAACACTTCCGAAAAACCAATACAACGCCCACCCGTATCAATATATAAAGCTAAACGAACCGTTCACTGGGTACTTATCCGTACGAAAATCCCTATTGATTTACCTGTTTTTACAAGGAAATAAAATGTGAAAAAAATATTTCTACATCCCATGGCCTTTCCCAACCATTTAAATTTTCCTCTTACAGGTCTATCACTTCCGAAAAACCAATACAACGCCCACCCGGATCAATATATAAAGCTAAATGAGCCGTTCACTGGGTACTTATACGTACGAAAATCCCTATTGATTTACCTGTTTTTACAAGGAAATAAAATGTGAAAAAAATATTTCTACATCCCATGGCCTTTCCCAACCATTTAAATTTTTCTCTTACAGGTCTATCACTTCCGAAAAACCAATACAACGCCCATCCGGAACAATATATAAAGCTAAACGAGCCGTTCACTGGGTACTTATACGTACGAAAATCCCTATTGATTTACCTGTTTTTACAAGGAAATAAAATGTGAAAAAAATATTTCTACATCCCATGGCCTTTCCCAACCATTTAAAATTTTCTCTTACAGGTCTATCACTTCCGAAAAACCAATACAACGCCCATCCGGAACAATATATAAAGCTAAACGAGCCGTTCACTGGGTACTTATACGTACGGAAATCCCTATTGATTTACCTGTTTTTACAAGGAAATAAAATGTGAAAAAAATATTTCTACATCCCATGGCCTTTCCCAACCATTTAAATTTTTCTCTTACAGGGCTAACACTTCCGAAAAACCAATACAACGCCCACCCGGACCAATATATAAAGCTAAACGAACCGTTCACTGCGTACTTATCCGTACGAAAATCCCTATTGATTTACCTGTTTTTACAAGGAAATAAAATGTGAAATAAATATTTCTACATCCCATGGCCTTTCCCAACCATTTAAATTTTTCTCTTACAGGTCTATCCCTTCCGAAAAACCAATACAACGCCCACCCGGAACAATATATAAAGCTAAACGAGCCGTTAACTGGGTACTTATACGTACGAAAATCCCTATTGATTTACCTGTTTTTTCAAGGAAATAAAATGTGAAAAAAATATTTCTACATCCCATGGCCTTTCCCAACCATTTACATTTTTCTCTTACAGGTCTAACACTTCCGAAAAACCAATACAACGCGCACCCGGAACAATATATAAAGCTAAACGAACCGTTCACTGGGTACTGAGAGCCAGTTTGGTGTAGTGGTTAGGAGTGCGGACTTGTAATCTGGCATGCCAGGTTCGATTCTGCGCTCCCCCACATGCAACCAGCTGGGTGACCTTGGGCTCGCCACGGCACTGATAAAACTGTTCTGACCGGGCAGTGATATCAGTGCTCTCTCAGCCTCACCCACCCCACAGGGTGTCTGTTGTGGGGGGAGGAATGGGAAGGCGACTGTAAGCCGCTTTGAGCCTCCTTCGGGTAGGGAAAAGCGGCATATAAGAACCAACTCTTCTTCTTCTTCTTCTACTTATCCGTACGAAAATCCCTATAGATTTACTTGTTTTTACAAGGAAATAAAATGTAAAAAAAATATTTCTACATCCCATGGCCTTTCCCAACCATTTAAATTTTTCTCTTACAGGGCAAACACTTCCGAAAAACCAATACAACGCCCACCCGGAACAATATATAAAGCTAAACGAGCCGTTCACTGGGTACTTATACGTACGAAAATCCCTATTGATTTACCTGTTTTTTCAAGGAAATAAAATGTGAAAAAAATATTTCTACATCCCATGGCCTTTCCCAACCATTTAAATTTTTCTCTTACAGGTCTAACACTTCCGAAAAACCAATACAACACCCACCCGGAACAATATATAAAGCTAAACGAACCGTTCACTGGGTACTTATCCGAACGAAAATCCCTATTGATTTACCTGTTTTTACAAGGAAATAAAATGTGAAAAAAATATTTCTACATCCCATGGCCTTTCCCAACCATTTAAATTTTTCTCTTACAGGGCTAACACTTCCGAAAAACCAATACAACGCCCACCCGGACCAATATATTAAGCTAAACGAACCGTTCACTGGGTACTTATCCGTACGAAAATCCCTATTGATTTACCTGTTTTTACAAGGAAATAATATGTGAAAAAAATATTTCTACATCCCATGGCCTTTCCCAACCATTTAAATTTTTCTCTTACAGGTCTAACACTTCCGAAATACCAAACAACGCCCACCCGGATCAATATATAAAGCTAAACGAACCGTTCACTGGGTACTCATCCGTACGAAAATCCCTATTGATTTACCTGTTTTTACAAGGAAATAAAATGTGAAAAAAATATTTCTACATCCCATGGCCTTTCCCAACCATTTAAATTTTTCTCTTACAGGTCTAACACTTCTGAAAAACCAATACAACGCCCACCCGGAACAATATATAAAGCTAAACGAACCGTTCACTGGGTACTTACACGTACGAAAATCCCTATTGATTTACCTGTTTTTACAAGGAAATAAAATATGAAAAAAAATATTTCTACATCCCATGGCCTTTCCCAACCATTTAAATTTTTCTCTTACAGGTCTAACACTTCTGAAAAACCAATACAACGCCCACCCGGAACAATATATAAAGCTAAACGAACCGTTCACTGGGCACTTATCCGTACGAAAATCCCTATTGATTTACCTGTTTTTACAAGGAAATAAAATATGAAAAAAAATATTTCTACATCCCATGGCCTTTCCCAACCATTTAAATTTTTCTCTTACAGGTCTAACACTTCTGAAAAACTGATACAACGCCCACCCGGAACAATATATAAAGCTAAACGAACCGTTCACTGGGCACTTATCCGTACGAAAATCCCTATTGTTTTACCAGTTTTTACAAGGAAATAAAATGTGAAAAAAATATTTCTACATCCCATGGCCATTCCCAACCCTTTAAATTTTTCTCTTACAGGTCTAACACTTCCGAAAAACCAATACAACGCCCACCCGGAACAATATATAAAGCTAAACGAACCGTTCACTGGGTACTTATCCGTACGAAACTCCCTATTGATTTATCTGTTTTTACAGGGAATTAAAATGTGAAAAAAATATTTCTACATCCCATGGCCTTTCCCAACCATTTAAATTTTTCTCTTACAGGTCTAACACTTCCGAAAAACCAATACAACGCCCACCTGGAACAATATATAAAGCTAAACGAACCGTTCACTGGGCACTTATCCTTACGAAAATCCCTATTGATTTACCTGTTTTTACAAGGAAATAAAATGTGAAAAAAATATTTCTACATCCAATGGCCTTTCCCAACCATTTAAAATTTTCTCTTACAGGTCTTACACTTCTGAAAAACCAATACAACGCCCACCCGGAACAATATATAAAGCTAAACGAACCGTTCACTGGGTACTTACACGTACGAAAATCCCTATTGATTTACCTGATTTTACAAGGAAATAAAATGTGAAAAAAATATTTCTACATCCCATGGCCTTTCCCAACCATTTAAATTTTTCTCTTACAGGGCTAAAACTTCCGAAAAACCAATACAACACCCACCCGGAACAATATATAAAGCTAAACGAACCGTTCACTGGGTACTTATCCGTACGAAAATCCCTATTGATTTACCTGTTTTTACAAGGAAATAAAATGTGAAAAAAATATTTCTACATCCCATGGCCTTTCCCAACCATTTAAATTTTCCTCTTACAGGTCTATCACTTCCGAAAAACCAATACAACGCCCACCCGGATCAATATATAAAGCTAAATGAGCCGTTCACTGGGTACTTATACGTACGAAAATCCCTATTGATTTACCTGTTTTTACAAGGAAATAAAATGTGAAAAAAATATTTCTACATCCCATGGCCTTTCCCAACCATTTAAATTTTTCTCTTACAGGTCTATCACTTCCGAAAAACCAATACAACGCCCATCCGGAACAATATATAAAGCTAAACGAGCCGTTCACTGGGTACTTATACGTACGAAAATCCCTATTGATTTACCTGTTTTTACAAGGAAATAAAATGTGAAAAAAATATTTCTACATCCCATGGCCTTTCCCAACCATTTAAAATTTTCTCTTACAGGTCTATCCCTTCCGAAAAACCAATACAACGCCCACCCGGAACAATATATAAAGCTAAACGAGCCGTTCACTGGGTACTTATACGTACGAAAATCCCTATTGATTTACCTGTTTTTTCAAGGAAATAAAATGTGAAAAAAATATTTCTACATCCCATGGCCTTTCCCAACCATTTAAATTTTTCTCTTACAGGGCAAACACTTCCGAAAAACCAATACAACGCCCACCCGGAACAATATATAAAGCTAAACGAGCCGTTCACTGGGTACTTATACGTACGAAAATCCCTATTGATTTACCTGTTTTTTCAAGGAAATAAAATGTGAAAAAAATATTTCTACATCCCATGGCCTTTCCCAACCATTTAAATTTTTCTCTTACAGGTCTAACACTTCCGAAAAACCAATACAACACCCACCCGGAACAATATATAAAGCTAAACGAACCGTTCACTGGGTACTTATCCGAACGAAAATCCCTATTGATTTACCTGTTTTTACAAGGAAATAAAATGTGAAAAAAATATTTCTACATCCCATGGCCTTTCCCAACCATTTAAATTTTCTCTTACAGGGCTAACACTTCCGAAAAATCAATACAACGCCCACCCGGACCAATATATAAAGCTAAACGAACCGTTCACTGGGTACTTATCCGAACGAAAATCCCTATTGATTTACCTGTTTTTACAAGGAAATAAAATGTGAAAAAAAATATTTCTACATCCCATGGCCTTTCCCAACCATTTAAATTTTTCTCTTACAGGGCTAAAACTTCCGAAAAACCAATACAACACCCACCCGGAACAATATATAAAGCTAAACGAACCGTTCACTGGGTACTTATCCGTAAGAAAATCCCTATTGATTTACCTGTTTTTACAAGGAAATAAAATGTGAAAAAAATATTTCTACATCCCATGGCCTTTCCCAACCCTTTAAATTTTTCTCTTACAGGTCTAACACTTCCGAAAAACCAATACAACGCCCACCCGGAACAATATATAAAGCTAAACGAACCGTTCACTGGGTACTTATCCGTACGAAACTCCCTATTGATTTATCTGTTTTTACAGGGAATTAAAATGTGAAAAAAATATTTCTACATCCCATGGCCTTTCCCAACCATTTAAATTTTTCTCTTACAGGTCTAACACTTCCGAAAAACCAATACAACGCCCACCTGGAACAATATATAAAGCTAAACGAACCGTTCACTGGGCACTTATCCTTACGAAAATCCCTATTGATTTACCTGTTTTTACAAGGAAATAAAATGTGAAAAAAATATTTCTACATCCAATGGCCTTTCCCAACCATTTAAAATTTTCTCTTACAGGTCTTACACTTCTGAAAAACCAATACAACGCCCACCCGGAACAAAATATAAAGCTAAATGAACCGTTCACTGGGTACTTACACGTACGAAAATCCCTATTGATTTACCTGATTTTACAAGGAAATAAAATGTGAAAAAAATATTTCTACATCCCATGGCCTTTCCCAACCATTTAAATTTTTCTCTTACAGGGCTAAAACTTCCGAAAAACCAATACAACACCCACCCGGAACAATATATAAAGCTAAACGAACCGTTCACTGGGTACTTATCCGTAAGAAAATCCCTATTGATTTACCTGTTTTTACAGGGAATTAAAATGTGAAAAAAATATTTCTACATCCCATGGCCTTTCCCAACCCTTTAAATTTTTCTCTTACAGGTCTAACACTTCCGAAAAACCAATACAACGCCCACCTGGAACAATATATAAAGCTAAACGAACCGTTCACTGGGCACTTATCCTTACGAAAATCCCTATTGATTTACCTGTTTTTACAAGGAAATAAAATGTGAAAAAAATATTTCTACATCCAATGGCCTTTCCCAACCATTTAAAATTTTCTCTTACAGGTCTTACACTTCTGAAAAACCAATACAACGCCCACCCGGAACAATATATAAAGCTAAACGAACCGTTCACTGGGTACTTACACGTACGAAAATCCCTATTGATTTACCTGATTTTACAAGGAAATAAAATGTGAAAAAAATATTTCTACATCCCATGGCCTTTCCCAACCATTTAAATTTTTCTCTTACAGGGCTAAAACTTCCGAAAAACCAATACAACACCCACCCGGAACAATATATAAAGCTAAACGAACCGTTCACTGGGTACTTATCCGTAAGAAAATCCCTATTGATTTACCTGTTTTTACAAGGAAATAAAATGTGAAAAAAATATTTCTACATCCCATGGCCTTTCCCAACCCTTTAAATTTTTCTCTTACAGGTCTAACACTTCCGAAAAACCAATACAACGCCCACCCGGAACAATATATAAAGCTAAACGAACCGTTCACTGGGTACTTATCCGTACGAAACTCCCTATTGATTTATCTGTTTTTACAGGGAATTAAAATGTGAAAAAAATATTTCTACATCCCATGGCCTTTCCCAACCATTTAAATTTTTCTCTTACAGGTCTAACACTTCCGAAAAACCAATACAACGCCCACCCGGAACAATATATAAAGCTAAACGAACCGTTCACTGGGCACTTATCCTTACGAAAATCCCTATTGATTTACCTGTTTTTACAAGGAAATAAAATGTGAAAAAAATATTTCTACATCCAATGGCCTTTCCCAACCATTTAAAATTTTCTCTTACAGGTCTTACACTTCTGAAAAACCAATACAACGCCCACCCGGAACAATATATAAAGCTAAACGAACCGTTCACTGGGTACTTACACGTACGAAAATCCCTATTGATTTACCTGATTTTACAAGGAAATAAAATGTGAAAAAAATATTTCTACATCCCATGGCCTTTCCCAACCATTTAAAATTTTCTCTTACAGGTCTTACACTTCTGAAAAACCAATACAACGCCCACCCGGAACAATATATAAAGCTAAACGAACCGTTCACTGGGTACTTACACGTACGAAAATCCCTATTGATTTACCTGATTTTACAAGGAAATAAAATGTGAAAAAAATATTTCTACATCCCATGGCCTTTCCCAACCATTTAAATTTTTCTCTTACAGGGCTAAAACTTCCGAAAAACCAATACAACACCCACCCGGAACAATATATAAAGCTAAACGAACCGTTCACTGGGTACTTATCCGTAAGAAAATCCCTATTGATTTACCTGTTTTTACAAGGAAATAAAATGTGAAAAAAATATTTCTACATCCCATGGCCTTTCCCAACCCTTTAAATTTTTCTCTTACAGGTCTAACACTTCCGAAAAACCAATACAACGCCCACCCGGAACAATATATAAAGCTAAACGAACCGTTCACTGGGTACTTATCCGTACGAAACTCCCTATTGATTTATCTGTTTTTACAGGGAATTAAAATGTGAAAAAAATATTTCTACATCCTATGGCCTTTCCCAACCATTTAAATTTTTCTCTTACAGGTCTAACACTTCCGAAAAACCAATACAACGCCCACCCGGAACAATATATAAAGCTAAACGAACCGTTCACTGGGCACTTATCCTTACGAAAATCCCTATTGATTTACCTGTTTTTACAAGGAAATAAAATGTGAAAAAAATATTTCTACATCCAATGGCCTTTCCCAACCATTTAAATTTTTCTCTTACAGGTCTAACACTTCCGAAAAACCAATACAACGCCCACCCGGAACAATATATAAAGCTAAACGAACCGTTCACTGGGCACTTATCCTTACGAAAATCCCTATTGATTTACCTGTTTTTACAAGGAAATAAAATGTGAAAAAAATATTTCTACATCCAATGGCCTTTCCCAACCATTTAAAATTTTCTCTTACAGGTCTTACACTTCTGAAAAACCAATACAACGCCCACCCGGAACAATATATAAAGCTAAACGAACCGTTCACTGGGTACTTACACGTACGAAAATCCCTATTGATTTACCTGATTTTACAAGGAAATAAAATGTGAAAAAAATATTTCTACATCCCATGGCCTTTCCCAACCATTTAAATTTTTCTCTTACAGGTCTAACACTTCCGAAAAACCAATACAACGCCCACCCGGAACAATATATAAAGCTAAACGAACCGTTCACTAGGCACTTATCCGTATGGAAATAGCTATTGATTTACCTGTTTTAACAAGGAAATAAAATGTGAAAAAAATATTTCTACATCCCATGGCCTTTCCCAACCATTTAAATTTTTCTCTTACAGGTCTAACACTTCCGAAAAACCAATACAACGCCCACCCGGAACAATATATAAAGCTAAACGAACCGTTCACTGGGCACTTACCCGTACGAAAATCCCGATTGTTTTACCTGTTTTTACAAGGAAATAAAATGTGAAAAAAATATTTCTACATCCCATGACCTTTCCCAACCATTTAAATTTTTCTCTTACAGGTCTAACACTTCCGAAAAACCAATACAACGCCCACCCGGAACAATACATAAAGCTAAACGAACCGTTCACTGGGTACTTATCCGTACGAAAATCCCTATTGATTTATCTGTTTTTACAGGGAATTAAAATGTGAAAAAAATATTTCTACATCCCATGGCCTTTCCCAACCATTTAAATTTTTCTCTTACAGGTCTAACACTTCCGAAAAACCAATACAACGCCCACCCGGATAAATATATAAAGCTAAACGAACCGTTCACTGGGTACTTATCCGTACGAAAATCCCTATTGATTTACCTGTTTTTACAAGGAAATAAAATGTGAAAAAAATATTTCTACATCCCATGGCCTTTCCCAACCATTTAAATTTTTCTCTTACAGGGCTAACACTTCCGAAAAACCAATACAACACCCACCCGGAACAATATATAAAGCTAAACGAACCGTTCACTGGGTACTTATCCGTAAGAAAATCCCTATTGATTTACCTGTTTTTACAAGGAAATAAAATGTGAAAAAAATATTTCTACATCCCATGGCCTTTCCCAACCATTTACATTTTTCTCTTACAGGTCTAATACTTCTGAAAAACCAATACAACTCCCACCCGGAACAATATATAAAGCTAAACGAACCGTTCACTGGGTACTTACACGTACGAAAATCCCTATTGATTTACCTGATTTTACAAGGAAATAAAATGTGAAAAAAATATTTCTACATCCCATGGCCTTTCCCAACCATTTAAATTTTTCTCTTAGAGGTCTAACACTTCCGAAAAACCAATACAACCCCCACACGGAACAATATATAAAGCTAAACGAACCGTTCACTGGGCACTTATCCTTACTAAAATCCCTATTGATTTACCTGTTTTTACAAGGAAATAAAACGTGAAAAAAATATTTCTACATCCAATGGCCTTTCCCAACCATTTAAAATTTTCTCTTACAGGTCTTACACTTCTGAAAAACCAATACAATGCCCACCCGGAACAATATATAAAGCTAAACGAACCGTTCACTGGGTACTTACACATACGAAAATCCCTATTGATTTACCTGATTTTACAAGGAAATAAAATGTGAAAAAAATATTTCTACATCCCATGGCCTTTCCCAACCATTTAAATTTTTCTCTTACAGGTCTAACACTTCCGAAAAACCAATACAACGCCCACCCGGAACAATATATAAAGCTAAACGAACCGTTCACTAGGCACTTATCCGTATGGAAATAGCTATTGATTTACCTGTTTTAACAAGGAAATAAAATGTGAAAAAAATATTTCTACATCCCATGGCCTTTCCCAACCATTTAAATTTTTCTCTTACAGGTCTAACACTTCCGAAAAACCAATACAACGCCCACCCGGAACAATATATAATGCTAAACGAACCGTTCACTGGGCACTTACCAGTACGAAAATCCCGATTGTTTTACCTGTTTTTACAAGGAAATAAAATGTGAAAAAAATATTTCTACATCCCATGACCTTTCCCAACCATTTAAATTTTTCTCTTACAGGTCTAACACTTCCGAAAAACCAATACAACGCCCACCCGGAACAATACATAAAGCTAAACGAACCGTTCACTGGGTACTTATCCGTACGAAAATCCCTATTGATTTATCTGTTTTTACAGGGAATTAAAATGTGAAAAAAATATTTCTACATCCCATGGCCTTTCCCAACCATTTAAATTTTTCTCTTACAGGTCTAACACTTCCGAAAAACCAATACAATGCCCACCCGGAAAAATATATAAAGCTAAACTAACCGTTCACTGGGTACTTATCCGTACGAAAATCCCTATTGATTTACCTGTTTTTACAAGGAAATAAAATGTGAAAAAAATATTTCTACATCCCATGGCCTTTCCCAACCATTTAAATTTTTCTCTTACAGGGCTAAAACTTCCGAAAAACCAATACAACACCCACCCGGAACAATATATAAAGCTAAACGAACCGTTCACTGGGTACTTATCCGTAAGAAAATCCCTATTGATTTACCTGTTTTTACAAGGAAATAAAATGTGAAAAAAATATTTCTACATCCCATGGCCTTTCCCAACTATTTAAATTTTTCTCTTACAGGTCTAATACTTCTGAAAAACCAATACAACGCCCACCCGGAACAATATATAAAGCTAAACGAACCGTTCACTGGGTACTTACACGTACGAAAATCCCTATTGATTTACCTGATTTTACAAGGAAATAAAATGTGAAAAAAATATTTCTACATCCCATGGCCTTTCCCAACCATTTAAATTTTTCTCTTAGAGGTCTAACACTTCTGAAAAACCAATACAACGCCCACACGGAACAATATATAAAGCTAAACGAACCGTTCACTGGGCACTTATCCTTACCAAAATCCCTATTGATTTACCTGTTTTTACAAGGAAATAAAACGTGAAAAAAATATTTCTACATCCAATGGCCTTTCCCAACCATTTACATTTTTCTCTTACAGGTCTAACACTTCCGAAAAACCAATAGAACGCCCACCCGGAACAATATATAAAGCTAAACGAACCGTTCACTGGGCACTTATCCGTATGAAAATCCCTATTGATTTACCTGTTTTAACAAGGAAATAAAATGTGAAAAAAATATTTCTACATCCCATGGCCTTTCCCAACCATTTAAATTTTTCTCTTACAGGTCTAACACTTCCGAAAAACCAATACAACGCCCACCCGGAACAATATATAAAGCTAACCGAACCGTTCACTGGGCACTTACCCGTACGAAAATCCCTATTGATTTACCTGTTTTTACAAGGAAATAAAATATGAAAAAAAATATTTCTACATCCCATGGCCTTTCCCAACCATTTAAATTTTTCTCTTACAGGTCTAACACTTCTGAAAAACTGATACAACGCCCACCCGGAACAATATATAAAGCTAAACGAACCGTTCACTGGGCACTTATCCGTACGAAAATCCCTATTGTTTTACCTGTTTTTACAAGGAAATAAAATGTGAAAAAAATATTTCTACATCCCATGGCCTTTCCCAACCCTTTAAATTTTTCTCTTACAGGTCTAACACTTCCGAAAAACCAATACAACGCCCACCCGGAACAATATATAAAGCTAAACGAACCGTTCACTGGGTACTTATCCGTACGAAACTCCCTATTGATTTATCTGTTTTTACAGGGAATTAAAATGTGAAAAAAATATTTCTACATCCCATGGCCTTTCCTAACCATTTAAATTTTTCTCTTACAGGTCTAACACTTCCGAAAAACCAATACAACGCCCACCTGGAACAATATATAAAGCTAAACGAACCGTTCACTGGGCACTTATCCTTACGAAAATCCCTATTGATTTACCTGTTTTTACAAGGAAATAAAATGTGAAAAAAATATTTCTACATCCAATGGCCTTTCCCAACCATTTAAAATTTTCTGTTACAGGTCTTACACTTCTGAAAAACCAATACAACGCCCACCCGGAACAATATATAAAGCTAAACGAACCGTTCACTGGGTACTTACACGTACGAAAATCCCTATTGATTTACCTGATTTTACAAGGAAATAAAATGTGAAAAAAATATTTCTACATCCCATGGCCTTTCCCAACCATTCAAATTTTTCTCTTACAGGTCTAACACTTCCGAAAAACCAATACAACGCCCACCCGGAACAATATATAAAGCTAAACGAACCGTTCACTGGGCACTTATCCGTATGGAAATAGCTATTGATTTACCTGTTTTAACAAGGAAATAAAATGTGAAAAAAATATTTCTACATCCCATGGCCTTTCCCAACCATTTAAATTTTTCTCTTACAGGTCTAACACTTCCGAAAAACCAATACAACGCCCACCCGGAACAATATATAAAGCTAAACGAACCGTTCACTGGGCACTTACCCGTAGGAAAATCCCGATTGTTTTACCTGTTTTTACAAGGAAATAAAATGTGAAAAAAATATTTCTACATCCCATGACCTTTCCCAACCATTTAAATTTTTTTCTTACAGGTCTAACACTTCCGAAAAACCAATACAACGCCCACCCGGAACAATACATAAAGCTAAACGAACCGTTCACTGGGTACTTATCCGTACGAAAATCCCTATTGATTTATCTGTTTTTACAGGGAATTAAAATGTGAAAAAAATATTTCTACATCCCATGGCCTTTCCCAACCATTTAAATTTTTCTCTTACAGGTCTAACACTTCCGAAAAACCAATACAACGCCCACCCGGAAAAATATATAAAGCTAAACGAACCGTTCACTGGGTACTTATCCGTACGAAAATCCCTATTCATTTACCTGTTTTTACAAGGAAATAAAATGTGAAAAAAATATTTCTACATCCCATGGCCTTTCCCAACCATTTAAATTTTTCTCTTACAGGGCTAACACTTCCGAAAAACCAATACAACACCCACCCGGAACAATATATAAAGCTAAACGAACCGTTCACTGGGTACTTATCCGTAAGAAAATCCCTATTGATTTACCTGTTTTTACAAGGAAATAAAATGTGAAAAAAATATTTCTACATCCCATGGCCTTTCCCAACCATTTAAATTTTTCTCTTACAGGTCTAATACTTCTGAAAAACCAATACAACGCCCACCCGGAACAATATATAAAGCTAAACGAACCGTTCACTGGGTACTTACACGTACGAAAATCCCTATTGATTTACCTGATTTTACAAGGAAATAAAATGTGAAAAAAATATTTCTACATCCCATGGCCTTTCCCAACCATTTAAATTTTTCTCTTAGAGGTCTAACACTTCCGAAAAACCAATACAACACCCACACGGAACAATATATAAAGCTAAACGAACCGTTCACTGGGCACTTATCCTTACGAAAATCCCTATTGATTTACCTGTTTTTACAAGGAAATAAAATGTGAAAAAAATATTTCTACATCCCATGGCCTTTCCCAACCATTTAAATTTTTCTCTTACAGGTCTAACACTTCCGAAAAACCAATACAACGCCCACCCGGAACAATATATAAAGCTAAACGAACCGTTCACTGGGCACTTACACGTACGAAAATCCCTATTGTTTTACCTGTTTTTACAAGGAAATAAAATGTGAAAAAAATATTTCTACATCCCATGGCCTTTCCCAACCATTAAAATTTTTCTCTTACAGGTCTAACACTTCTGCAAAACCAATACAACGCCCACCCGGAACAATATATAAAGCTAAACGAACCGTTCACTGGGCACTTATCCTTACGAAAATCCCTATTGATTTACCTGTTTTTACAAGGAAATAAAATGTGAAAAAAATATTTCTACATCCCATGGCCTTTCCCAACCATTTAAATTTTTCTCTTACAGGTCTAACACTTCCGAAAAACCAATACAACGCCCACCCGGAACAATATATAAAGCTAAACGAACCGTTCACTGGGCACTTACACGTACGAAAATCCCTATTGTTTTACCTGTTTTTACAAGGAAATAAAATGTGAAAAAAATATTTCTACATCCCATGGCCTTTCCCAACCATTAAAATTTTTCTCTTACAGGTCTAACACTTCTGCAAAACCAATACAACGCCCACCCGGAACAATATATAAAGCTAAACGAACCGTTCACTGGGTACTTACACGTACGAAAATCCCTAATGATTTACCTGATTTTACAAGGAAATAAAATGTGAAAAAAATATTTCTACATCCCATGGCCTTTCCCAACCATTTAAATTTTTCTCTTACAGGTCTAACATTTCCGAAAAACCAATACAACGCCCACCCGGAACAATATATAAAGCTAAGCGAACCGTTCACTGGGTACTTACACGTACGAAAATCCCTATTGATTTACCTGTTTTTACAAGGAAATAAAATGTGAAAAAAATATTTCTACATCCCATGGCCTTTCCCAACCATTTAAATTTTTCTCTTACAGGTCTAACACTTCCGAACAACCCATACAACGCCCACCTGGATCAATATATAAAGCTAAACGAACCGTTCACTGGGCACTTATCCTTACGAAAATCCCTATTGATTTACCTGTTTTTACAAGGAAATAAAATGTGAAAAAAATATTTCTACATCCAATGGCCTTTCCCAACCATTTAAAATTTTCTCTTACATGTCTAACACTTCTAAGAAACCAATACAATGCCCACCCGGAACAATATATAAAGCTAAACGAACCGTTCACTGGGTACTTATCCGTAAGAAAATCCCTATTGATTTATCTGTTTTTACAAGGAAGTAAAATGTGAAAAAAATATTTCTACATCCCATGGCCTTTCCCACCCATTTAAATTTTTCTCTTACAGGTCTAACACTTCCGAAAAACCAATACAACGCCCACCCGGAACAATATATAAAGCTAAACGAACCGTTCACTGGGCACTTATCCGTATGAAAATCCCTATTGATTTACCTGTTTTTACAAGGAAATAAAATATGAAAAAAAATATTTCTACATCCCATGGCCTTTCCCAACCATTTAAATTTTTCTCTTACAGGTCTAACACTTCTACAAAACCGATACAACGCCCACCCGGAACAATATATAAAGCTAAACGAACCGTTCACTGGGCACTTATCCTTACGAAAATCCCTATTGTTTTACCTGTTTTTACAAGGAAATAAAATGTGAAAAAAATATTTCTACATCCTATGGCCTTTCCCAACCATTTAAATTTTTCTCTTACAGGTCTAACACTTCCGAAAAACCAATACAACGCCCAACCGGAACAATATATAAAGCTAAACGAACCGTTCACTGGGCACTTATCCGTACGAAAATCCCTATTGTTTTACCTGATTTTACAAGGAAATAAAATGTGAAAAAAATATTTCTACATCCCATGGCCTTTTCCAACCATTTAAATGTTTCTCTTACAGGTCTAACACTTCTGAAAAACCAATACAACGCCCACCTGGAACAATATATAAAGCTAAACGAACCGTTCACTGGGCACTTATCCTTACGAAAATCCCTATTGATTTACCTGTTTTTACAAGTAAATAAAATGTGAAAAAAATATTTCTACATCCCATGGCCTTTCCCAACCATTTAAATTTTTCTCTTACAGGGCTAACACTTCCGAAAAACCAATACAACACCTACCCGGAACAATATATAAAGCTAAATGAACCGTTCACTGGGTACTTATGCGTACGAAAATCCCTATTGATTTACCTGTTTTTACAAGGAAATAAAATATGAAAAAAAATATTTCTACATCCCATGGCCTTTCCCAACCATTTAAATTTTTCTCTTACAGGTCTAACACTTCTGAAAAACCGATACAACGCCTACCCGGAACAATATATAAAGCTAAACGAACCGTTCGCTGGGCACTTATCCGTACGAAAATCCCTATTGTTTTACCTGGTTTTACAAGGAAATAAAATGTGAAAAAAATATTTCTACATCCCATGGCCTTTCCCAACCATTTAAATTTTTCTCTTACAGGGCTAACACTTCCGAAAAACCAATACAACGCCCACCCGGAACAATATATAAAGCAAAACGAACCGTTCACTGGGTACTTATCCGTACGAAACTCCCTATTGATTTATCTGTATTTACAGGGAATTAAAATGTGAAAAAAATATTTCTACATCCCATGGCCTTTCCCAACCATTTAAATTTTTCTCTTACAGGGCTAACACTTCCGAAAAACCAATACAACGCCCACCCGGAACAATATATAAAGCTAAACGAACCGTTCACTGGGCACTTATCCGTATGAAAATCCCTATTGATTTACCTGTTTTAACAAGGAAATAAAATGTGAAAAAAATATTTCTACATCCCATGGCCTTTCCCAACCATTTAAATTTTTCTCTTACAGGTCTAACACTTCCGAAAAACCAATACAACGCCCACCCGGAACAATATATAAAGCTAACCGAACCGTTCACTGGGCACTTACCCGTACGAAAATCCCTATTGATTTACCTGTTTTTACAAGGAAATAAAATATGAAAAAAAATATTTCTACATCCCATGGCCTTTCCCAACCATTTAAATTTTTCTCTTACAGGTCTAACACTTCTGAAAAACTGATACAACGCCCACCCGGAACAATATATAAAGCTAAACGAACCGTTCACTGGGCACTTATCCGTACGAAAATCCCTTTTGTTTTACCTGTTTTTACAAGGAAATAAAATGTGAAAAAAATATTTCTACATCCCATGGCCTTTCCCAACCCTTTAAATTTTTCTCTTACAGGTCTAACACTTCCGAAAAACCAATACAACGCCCACCCGGAACAATATATAAAGCTAAACGAACCGTTCACTGGGTACTTATCCGTACGAAACTCCCTATTGATTTATCTGTTTTTACAGGGAATTAAAATGTGAAAAAAATATTTCTACATCCCATGGCCTTTCCTAACCATTTAAATTTTTCTCTTACAGGTCTAACACTTCCGAAAAACCAATACAACGCCCACCTGGAACAATATATAAAGCTAAACGAACCGTTCACTGGGCACTTATCCTTACGAAAATCCCTATTGATTTACCTGTTTTTACAAGGAAATAAAATGTGAAAAAAATATTTCTACATCCAATGGCCTTTCCCAAGCATTTAAAATTTTCTCTTACAGGTCTTACACTTCTGAAAAACCAATACAACGCCCACCCGGAACAATATATAAAGCTAAACGAACCGTTCACTGGGTACTTACACGTACGAAAATCCCTATTGATTTACCTGATTTTACAAGGAAATAAAATGTGAAAAAAATATTTCTACATCCCATGGCCTTTCCCAACCATTCAAATTTTTCTCTTACAGGTCTAACACTTCCGAAAAACCAATACAACGCCCACCCGGAACAATATATAAAGCTAAACGAACCGTTCACTGGGCACTTATCCGTATGGAAATAGCTATTGATTTACCTGTTTTAACAAGGAAATAAAATGTGAAAAAAATATTTCTACATCCCATGGCCTTTCCCAACCATTTAAATTTTTCTCTTACAGGTCTAACACTTCCGAAAAACCAATACAACGCCCACCCGGAACAATATATAAAGCTAAACGAACCGTTCACTGGGCACTTACCCGTAGGAAAATCCCGATTGTTTTACCTGTTTTTACAAGGAAATAAAATGTGAAAAAAATATTTCTACATCCCATGACCTTTCCCAACCATTTAAATTTTTTTCTTACAGGTCTAACACTTCCGAAAAACCAATACAACGCCCACCCGGAACAATACATAAAGCTAAACGAACCGTTCACTGGGTACTTATCCGTACGAAAATCCCTATTGATTTATCTGTTTTTACAGGGAATTAAAATGTGAAAAAAATATTTCTACATCCCATGGCCTTTCCCAACCATTTAAATTTTTCTCTTACAGGTCTAACACTTCCGAAAAACCAATACAACGCCCACCCGGAAAAATATATAAAGCTAAACGAACCGTTCACTGGGTACTTATCCGTACGAAAATCCCTATTCATTTACCTGTTTTTACAAGGAAATAAAATGTGAAAAAAATATTTCTACATCCCATGGCCTTTCCCAACCATTTAAATTTTTCTCTTACAGGGCTAACACTTCCGAAAAACCAATACAACACCCACCCGGAACAATATATAAAGCTAAACGAACCGTTCACTGGGTACTTATCCGTAAGAAAATCCCTATTGATTTACCTGTTTTTACAAGGAAATAAAATGTGAAAAAAATATTTCTACATCCCATGGCCTTTCCCAACCATTTAAATTTTTCTCTTACAGGTCTAATACTTCTGAAAAACCAATACAACGCCCACCCGGAACAATATATAAAGCTAAACGAACCGTTCACTGGGTACTTACACGTACGAAAATCCCTATTCATTTACCTGATTTTACAAGGAAATAAAATGTGAAAAAAATATTTCTACATCCCATGGCCTTTCCCAACCATTTAAATTTTTCTCTTAGAGGTCTAACACTTCCGAAAAACCAATACAACGCCCACACGGAACAATATATAAAGCTAAACGAACCGTTCACTGGGCACTTATCCTTACGAAAATCCCTATTGATTTACCTGTTTTTACAAGGAAATAAAATGTGAAAAAAATATTTCTACATCCCATGGCCTTTCCCAACCATTTAAATTTTTCTCTTACAGGTCTAACACTTCCGAAAAACCAATACAACGCCCACCCGGAACAATATATAAAGCTAAACGAACCGTTCACTGGGCACTTACACGTACGAAAATCCCTATTGTTTTACCTGTTTTTACAAGGAAATAAAATGTGAAAAAAATATTTCTACATCCCATGGCCTTTCCCAACCATTAAAATTTTTCTCTTACAGGTCTAACACTTCTGCAAAACCAATACAACGCCCACCCGGAACAATATATAAAGCTAAACGAACCGTTCACTGGGTACTTACACGTACGAAAATCCCTAATGATTTACCTGATTTTACAAGGAAATAAAATGTGAAAAAAATATTTCTACATCCCATGGCCTTTCCCAACCATTTAAATTTTTCTCTTACAGGTCTAACACTTCCGAAAAACCCATACAACGCCCACCCGGAACAATATATAAAGCTAAACGAACCGTTCACTGGGTACTTACACGTACGAAAATCCCTAATGATTTACCTGATTTTACAAGGAAATAAAATGTGAAAAAAATATTTCTACATCCCATGGCCTTTCCCAACCATTAAAATTTTTCTCTTACAGGTCTAACACTTCCGAACAACCCATACAACGCCCACCTGGATCAATATATAAAGCTAAACGAACCGTTCACTGGGCACTTATCCTTACGAAAATCCCTATTGATTTACCTGTTTTTACAAGGAAATAAAATGTGAAAAAAATATTTCTACATCCAATGGCCTTTCCCAACCATTTAAAATTTTCTCTTACATGTCTAACACTTCTAAGAAACCAATACAATGCCCACCCGGAACAATATATAAAGCTAAACGAACCGTTCACTGGGTACTTATCCGTAAGAAAATCCCTATTGATTTATCTGTTTTTACAAGGAAGTAAAATGTGAAAAAAATATTTCTACATCCCATGGCCTTTCCCACCCATTTAAATTTTTCTCTTACAGGTCTAACACTTCCGAAAAACCAATACAACGCCCACCCGGAACAATATATAAAGCTAAACGAACCGTTCACTGGGCACTTATCCGTATGAAAATCCCTATTGATTTACCTGTTTTTACAAGGAAATAAAATATGAAAAAAAATATTTCTACATCCCATGGCCTTTCCCAACCATTTAAATTTTTCTCTTACAGGTCTAACACTTCTACAAAACCGATACAACGCCCACCCGGAACAATATATAAAGCTAAACGAACCGTTCACTGGGCACTTATCCTTACGAAAATCCCTATTGTTTTACCTGTTTTTACAAGGAAATAAAATGTGAAAAAAATATTTCTACATCCTATGGCCTTTCCCAACCATTTAAATTTTTCTCTTACAGGTCTAACACTTCCGAAAAACCAATACAACGCCCAACCGGAACAATATATAAAGCTAAACGAACCGTTCACTGGGCACTTATCCGTACGAAAATCCCTATTGTTTTACCTGATTTTACAAGGAAATAAAATGTGAAAAAAATATTTCTACATCCCATGGCCTTTTCCAACCATTTAAATGTTTCTCTTACAGGTCTAACACTTCTGAAAAACCAATACAACGCCCACCTGGAACAATATATAAAGCTAAACGAACCGTTCACTGGGCACTTATCCTTACGAAAATCCCTATTGATTTACCTGTTTTTACAAGTAAATAAAATGTGAAAAAAATATTTCTACATCCCATGTCCTTTCCCAACCATTTAAATTTTTCTCTTACAGGGCTAACACTTCCGAAAAACCAATACAACACCTACCCGGAACAATATATAAAGCTAAATGAACCGTTCACTGGGTACTTATGTGTACGAAAATCCCTATTGATTTACCTGTTTTTACAAGGAAATAAAATATGAAAAAAAATATTTCTACATCCCATGGCCTTTCCCAACCATTTAAATTTTTCTCTTACAGGTCTAACACTTCTGAAAAACCGATACAACGCCCACCCGGAACAATATATAAAGCTAAACGAACCGTTCACTGGGCACTTATCCGTACGAAAATCCCTATTGTTTTACCTGGTTTTACAAGGAAATAAAATGTGAAAAAAATATTTCTACATCCCATGGCCTTTCCCAACCATTTAAATTTTTCTCTTACAGGGCTAACACTTCCGAAAAACCAATACAACGCCCACCCGGAACAATATATAAAGCAAAACGAACCGTTCACTGGGTACTTATCCGTACGAAACTCCCTATTGATTTATCTGTATTTACAGGGAATTAAAATGTGAAAAAAATATTTCTACATCCCATGGCCTTTCCCAACCATTTAAATTTTTCTCTTACAGGGCTAACACTTCCGAAAAACCAATACAACGCCCACCCGGAACAATATATAAAGCAAAACGAACCGTTCACTGGGTACTTATCCGTACGAAAATCCCTATTGATTTACCTGTTTTTACAAGGAAATAAAATGTGAAAAAAATATTTCTACATCCCATGGCCTTTCCCAACCATTTAAATTTTTCTCATATAGGGCTAACACTTCAGAAAACCAATACAACACCCACCCGGAACAATATATAAAGCTAAACGAACCGTTCACTGGGTACTTATCCGTAAGAAAATCCCTATTTATTTACCTCTTTTTACAAGGAAATAAAATGTGAAAAAATATTTCTACATCCCATGGCCTTTCCCAACCATTTAAATTTTTCTCTTACAGGGCTAACACTTCCGAAAAACTAATACAACACCCACCCGGAACAATATATAAAGCTAAACGATCCGTTCACTGGGTACTTATCCGTAAGAAAATCCCTATTGATTTACCTGTTTTTACAAGGAAATAAAATGTGAAAAAAATATTTCTACATCCCATGGCCTTTCCCAACCATTTAAATTTTTCTCTTACAGGTCTAACACTTCTGAAAAACCAATACAATGCCCACCCGGAACAATATATAAAGCTAAACGAACCGTTCACTGGGTACTTACACGTACGAAAATCCCTATTGATTTACCTGATTTTACAAGGAAATAAAATGTGAAAAAAATATTTCTACATCCCATGGCCTTTCCCAACCATTTAAATTTTTCTCTTACAGGTCTAACACTTCCGAAAAACCAATACAACGCCCACCCGGAACAATATATAAAGCTAAACGAACCGTTCACTGGGCACTTATCCGTACGAAAATCCCTATTGATTTATCTGTTTTTACAGGGAATTAAAATGTGAAAAAATATTTCTACATCCCATGGCCTTTCCCATCCATTTAAATTTTTCTCTTACAGGGCTAACACTTCCGAAAAACTAATACAACACCCACCCGGAACAATATATAAAGCTAAACGAACCGTTCACTGGGTACTTATCCGTAAGAAAATCCCTATTGATTTACCTGTTTTTACAAGGAAATAAAATGTGAAAAAAATATTTCTACATCCCATGGCCTTTCCCAACCATTTAAATTTTTCTCTTACAGGTCTAACACTTCTGAAAAACCAATACAATGCCCACCCGGAACAATATATAAAGCTAAACGAACCGTTCACTGGGTACTTACACGTACGAAAATCCCTATTGATTTACCTGATTTTACAAGGAAATAAAATGTGAAAAAAATATTTCTACATCCCATGGCCTTTCCCAACCATTTAAATTTTTCTCTTACAGGTCTAACACTTCCGAAAAACCAATACAACGCCCACCCGGAACAATATATAAAGCTAAACAAACCGTTCACTGGGCACTTATCCGTACGAAAATCCCTATTGTTTTACCTGTTTTTACAAGGAAATAAAATGTGAAAAAAATATTTCTACATCCCATGGCCTTTCCCAACCATTTAAATTTTTCTCTTACAGGTCTAACACTTCCGAAAAACCAATACAACGCCCACCGGAACAATACATAAAGCTAAACGAACCGTTCACTGGGTACGTACACGTACGAAAATCCCTATTGATTTACCTGATTTTACAAGGAAATAAAATGTGAAAAAAATATTTCTACATCCAATGGCCTTTCCCAACCATTTAAATTTTTCTCTTACAGGTCTAACACTTCCGAAAAACCAATACAACGCCCACCCGGAACAATATATAAAGCTAAACGAACCGTTCACTGGGTACTTACACGTACGAAAATCCCTATTGATTTACCTGATTTTACAAGGAAATAAAATGTGAAAAAAATATTTCTACATCCCATGGCCTTTCCCAACCATTTAAATTTTTCTCTTACAGGTCTAAGACTTCTGAAAAACCAATACAACGCCCACCCGGAACAATATATAAAGCTAAATGAACCGTTCACTGGGCACTTATCCGTACGAAAATCCCTATTGATTTACCTGTTTTAACTAGGAAATAAAATGTGAAAAAAATATTTCTACATCCCATGGCCTTTCCCAACCATTTAAATTTTTCTCTTACAGGGCTAACACTTCCGAAAAACCAATACAACACCCACCCGGAACAATATATAAAGCTAAACGAACCGTTCACTGGGCACTTATCCGTACGAAAATTCCTATTGTTTTACCTGTTTTTACAAGGAAATAAAATGTGAAAAAAATATTTCTACATCCCATGGCCTTTCCCAACCATTTAAATTTTTCTCTTACAGGTCTAACACTTCCGAAAAACCAATACAACGCCCACCCGGAACAATATATAAAGCTAAACGAACCGTTCACTGGGTACTTATCCGTACGAAAATCCCTATTGATTTATCTGTTTTTACAGGGAATTAAAATGTGAAAAAAATATTTCTACATCCCATGGCCTTTCCCAACCATTTAAATTTTTCTCTTACAGGGCTAACACTTCCGAAAAACCAATACAACGCCCACCCGGAACAATATATATAGCTAAAGGAACCGTTCACTGGGTACTTATCCGTACGAAAATCCCTATTGATTTACCTGTTTTTACAAGGAAATAAAATGTGAAAAAAATATTTCTACATCCCATGGCCTTTCCCAACCATTTAAATTTTTCTCTTACAGGTCTAACACTTCCGAAAAACCAATACAACGCCCACCCGGAACAATATATAAAGCTAAACGAACCGTTCACTGGGTACTTATCCGTACGAAAATCCCTATTGTTTTACCTGTTTTTACAAGGAAATAAAATGTGAAAAAAATATTTCTACATCCCATGGCATTTCCCAACCATTTAAATTTTTCTCTTACAGGTCTAACACTTCCGAAAAACCAATACAACGCCCACCCGGAACAATATATAAAGCTAAACGAACCGTTCACTGGGTACTTATCCGTACGAAAATCCCTATTGATTTATCTGTTTTTACAGGGAATTAAAATGTGAAAAAAATATTTCTACATCCCATGGCCTTTCCCAACCATTTAAATTTTTCTTTTACAGGGCTAACACTTCCGAAAAACCAATACAACGCCCACCCGGAACAATATATATAGCTAAAGGAACCGTTCACTGGGTACTTATCCGTACGAAAATCCCTATTGATTTACCTGTTTTTACAAGGAAATAAAATGTGAAAAAAATATTTCTACATCCCATGGCCTTTCCCAACCATTTAAATTTTTCTCTTACAGGTCTAACACTTCCGAAAAACCAATACAACGCCCACCCGGAACAATATATAAAGCTAAACGAACCGTTCACTGGGTACTTATCCGTACGAAAATCCCTATTGTTGTACCTGTTTTTACAAGGAAATAAAATGTGAAAAAAATATTTCTACATCCCATGGCCTTTCCCAACCATTTAAATTTTTCTCTTACAGGTCTAACACTTCCGAAAAACCAATACAACGCCCACCCGGAACAATATATAAAGCTAAACGAACCGTTCACTGGGTACTTACACGTACGAAAATCCCTATTGATTTACCTGATTTTACAAGGAAATAAAATGTGAAAAAAATATTTCTACATCCCATGGCCTTTCCCAACCATTTAAATTTTTCTCTTACAGGTCTAAGACTTCCGAAAAACCAATACAACGCCCACCCGGAACAATATATAAAGCTAAATGAACCGTTCACTGGGCACTTATCCGTACGAAAATCCCTATTGATTTACCTGTTTTAACTAGGAAATAAAATGTGAAAAAAATATTTCTACATCCCATGGCCTTTCCCAACCATTTAAATTTTTCTCTTACAGGTCTAACACTTCCGAAAAACCAATACAACGCCCACCCGGAACAATATATAAAGCTAAACGAACCGTTCACTGGGTACTTATCCGTACGAAAATCCCTATTGATTTACCTGTTTTTACAAGGAAATAAAATGTGAAAAAAATATTTCTACATCCCATGGCCTTTCCCAACCATTTAAATTTTTCTCTTACAGGGCTAACACTTCCGAAAAACCAATACAACGCCCACCCGGAACAATATATAAAGCAAAACGAACCGTTCACTGGGTACTTATCCGTACGAAACTCCCTATTGATTTATCTGTATTTACAGGGAATTAAAATGTGAAAAAAATATTTCTACATCCCATGGCCTTTTCCAACCATTTAAATGTTTCTCTTACAGGTCTAACACTTCTGAAAAACCAATACAACGCCCACCTGGAACAATATATAAAGCTAAACGAACCGTTCACTGGGCACTTATCCTTACGAAAATCCCTATTGATTTACCTGTTTTTACAAGTAAATAAAATGTGAAAAAAATATTTCTACATCCATTGGCCTTTCCCAACCATTTAAATTTTTCTCTTACAGGTCTAACACTTCCGAAAAACCAATACAACACCTACCCGGAACAATATATAAAGCTAAATGAACCGTTCACTGGGTACTTATGCGTACGAAAATCCCTATTGATTTACCTGTTTTTACAAGGAAATAAAATATGAAAAAAAATATTTCTACATCCCATGGCCTTTCCCAACCATTTAAATTTTTCTCTTACAGGTCTAACACTTCTGAAAAACCGATACAACGCCCACCCGGAACAATATATAAAGCTAAACGAACCGTTCACTGGGCACTTATCCGTACGAAAATCCCTATTGTTTTACCTGGTTTTACAAGGAAATAAAATGTGAAAAAAATATTTCTACATCCCATGGCCTTTCCCAACCATTTAAATTTTTCTCTTACAGGGCTAACACTTCCGAAAAACCAATACAACGCCCACCCGGAACAATATATAAAGCAAAACGAACCGTTCACTGGGTACTTATCCGTACGAAACTCCCTATTGATTTATCTGTATTTACAGGGAATTAAAATGTGAAAAAAATATTTCTACATCCCATGGCCTTTCCCAACCATTTAAATTTTTCTCTTACAGGGCTAACACTTCCGAAAAACCAATACAACGCCCACCCGGAACAATATATAAAGCAAAACGAACCGTTCACTGGGTACTTATCCGTACGAAAATCCCTATTGATTTACCTGTTTTTACAAGGAAATAAAATGTGAAAAAAATATTTCTACATCCCATGGCCTTTCCCAACCATTTAAATTTTTCTCTTATAGGGCTAACACTTCAGAAAACCAATACAATACCCACCCGGAACAATATATAAAGCTAAACGAACCGTTCACTGGGTACTTATCCGTAAGAAAATCCCTACTTATTTACCTCTTTTTACAAGGAAATAAAATGTGAAAAAATATTTCTACATCCCATGGCCTTTCCCAACCATTTAAATTTTTCTCTTACAGGTCTAACACTTCCGAAAAACCAATTCAACACCCAAACGGAACAATATATAAAGCTAAACGAACCGTTCACTGGGTACTTATCCGTAAGAAAATCCCTATTGATTTACCTGTTTTTACAAGGAAATAAAATGTGAAAAAATATTTCTACATCCCATGGCCTTTCCCAACCATTTAAATTTTTCTCTTACAGGTCTAACACTTCCGAAAAACCAATACAAACCCCACCCGGAACAATATATAAAGCTAAACGAACCGTTCACTGGGTACTTATCTGTACGAAAATCCCTATTGATTTATCTGTTTTTACAGGGAATTAAAATGTGAAAAAATATTTCTACATCCCATGGCCTTTCCCAACCATTTAAATTTTTCTCTTACAGGGCTAACACTTCCGAAAAACTAATACAACACCCACCCGGAACAATATATAAAGCTAAACGATCCGTTCACTGGGTACTTATCCGTAAGAAAATCCCTATTGATTTACCTGTTTTTACAAGGAAATAAAATGTGAAAAAAATATTTCTACATCCCATGGCCTTTCCCAACCATTTAAATTTTTCTCTAACAGGTCTAACACTTCTGAAAAACCAATACAATGCCCACCCGGAACAATATATAAAGCTAAACGAACCGTTCACTGGGTACTTACACGTACGAAAATCCCTATTGATTTACCTGATTTTACAAGGAAATAAAATGTGAAAAAAATATTTCTACATCCCATGGCCTTTCCCAACCATTTAAATTTTTCTCTTACAGGTCTAACACTTCCGAAAAACCAATACAACGCCCACCCGGAACAATATATAAAGCTAAACGAACCGTTCACTGGGCACTTATCCGTACGAAAATCCCTATTGATTTATCTGTTTTTACAGGGAATTAAAATGTGAAAAAATATTTCTACATCCCATGGCCTTTCCCATCCATTTAAATTTTTCTCTTACAGGGCTAACACTTCCGAAAAACTAATACAACACCCACCCGGAACAATATATAAAGCTAAACGAACCGTTCACTGGGTACTTATCCGTAAGAAAATCCCTATTGATTTACCTGTTTTTACAAGGAAATAAAATGTGAAAAAAATATTTCTACATCCCATGGCCTTTCCCAACCATTTAAATTTTTCTCTTACAGGTCTAACACTTCTGAAAAACCAATACAATGCCCACCCGGAACAATATATAAAGCTAAACGAACCGTTCACTGGGTACTTACACGTACGAAAATCCCTATTGATTTACCTGATTTTACAAGGAAATAAAATGTGAAAAAAATATTTCTACATCCCATGGCCTTTCCCAACCATTTAAATTTTTCTCTTACAGGTCTAACACTTCCGAAAAACCAATACAACGCCCACCCGGAACAATATATAAAGCTAAACAAACCGTTCATTGGGCACTTATCCGTACGAAAATCCCTATTGTTTTACCTGTTTTTACAAGGAAATAAAATGTGAAAAAAATATTTCTACATCCCATGGCCTTTCCCAACCATTTAAATTTTTCTCTTACAGGTCTAACACTTCCGAAAAACCAATACAACGCCCACCGGAACAATACATAAAGCTAAACGAACCGTTCACTGGGTACTTACACGTACGAAAATCCCTATTGATTTACCTGATTTTACAAGGAAATAAAATGTGAAAAAAATATTTCTACATCCAATGGCCTTTCCCAACCATTTAAATTTTTCTCTTACAGGTCTAACACTTCCGAAAAACCAATACAACGCCCACCCGGAACAATATATAAAGCTAAACGAACCGTTCACTGGGTACTTACACGTACGAAAATCCCTATTGATTTACCTGATTTTACAAGGAAATAAAATGTGAAAAAAATATTTCTACATCCCATGGCCTTTCCCAACCGTTTTAATTTTTCTCTTACATGTCTAAGACTTCTGAAAAACCAATACAACGCCCACCCGGAACAATATATAAAGCGAAATGAACCGTTCACTGGGCACTTATCCGTACGAAAATCCCTATTGATTTACCTGTTTTAACTAGGAAATAAAATGTGAAAAAAATATTTCTACATCCCATGGCCTTTCCCAAACATTTAAATTTTTCTCTTACAGGGCTAACACTTCCGAAAAACCAATACAACACCCACCCGGAACAATATATAAAGCTAAACGAACCGTTCACTGGGCACTTATCCGTACGAAAATTCCTATTGTTTTACCTGTTTTTACAAGGAAATAAAATGTGAAAAAAATATTTCTACATCCCATGGCCTTTCCCAACCATTTAAATTTTTCTCTTACAGGTCTAACACTTCCGAAAAACCAATACAACGCCCACCCGGAACAATATATAAAGCTAAACGAACCGTTCACTGGGTACTTATCCGTACGAAAATCCCTATTGATTTATCTGTTTTTACAGGGAATTAAAATGTGAAAAAAATATTTCTACATCCCATGGCCTTTCCCAACCATTTAAATTTTTCTCTTACAGGGCTAACACTTCCGAAAAACCAATACAACGCCCACCCGGAACAATATATATAGCTAAAGGAACCGTTCACTGGGTACTTATCCGTACGAAAATCCCTATTGATTTACCTGTTTTTACAAGGAAATAAAATGTGAAAAAAATATTTCTACATCCCATGGCCTTTCCCAACCATTTAAATTTTTCTCTTACAGGTCTAACACTTCCGAAAAACCAATACAACGCCCACCCGGAACAATATATAAAGCTAAACGAACCGTTCACTGGGTACTTATCCGTACGAAAATCCCTATTGTTTTACCTGTTTTTACAAGGAAATAAAATGTGAAAAAAATATTTTTACATCCCATGGCCTTTCCCAACCATTTAAATTTTTCTCTTACAGGTCTAACACTTCCGAAAAACCAATACAACGCCCACCCGGAACAATATATAAAGCTAAACGAACCGTTCACTGGGTACTTACACGTACGAAAATCCCTATTGATTTACCTGTTTTTACAAGGAAATAAAATATGAAAAAAATATTTCTACATCCCATGGCCTTTCCCAACCATTTAAATTTTTCTCTTACAGGTCTAACACTTCTGAAAAACCGATACAACGCCCACCCGGAACAATATATAAAGCTAAACGAACCATTCACTGGGCACTTATCCGTACGAAAATCCCTATTGTTTTACCTGGTTTTACAAGGAAATAAAATGTGAAAAAAATATTTCTACATCCCATGGCCTTTCCCAACCATTTAAATTTTTCTCTTACAGGGCTAACACTTCCGAAAAACCAATACAACGCCCACCCGGAACAATATATAAAGCAAAACGAACCGTTCACTGGGTACTTATCCGTACGAAACTCCCTATTGATTTATCTGTATTTACAGGGAATTAAAATGTGAAAAAAATATTTCTACATCCCATGGCCTTTCCCAACCATTTAAATTTTTCTCTTATAGGGCTAACACTTCAGAAAACCAATACAACACCCACCCGGAACAATATATAAAGCTAAACGAACCGTTCACTGGGTACTTATCCGTAAGAAAATCCCTATTTATTTACCTCTTTTTACAAGGAAATAAAATGTGAAAAAATATTTCTACATCCCATGGCCTTTCCCAACCATTTAAATTTTTCTCTTACAGGTCTAACACTTCCGAAAAACCAATACAACACCCAAACGGAACAATATATAAAGCTAAACGAACCGTTCACTGGGTACTTATCCGTAAGAAAATCCCTATTGATTTACCTGTTTTTACAAGGAAATAAAATGTGAAAAAATATTTCTACATCCCATGGCCTTTCCCAACCATTTAAATTTTTCTCTTACAGGTCTAACACTTCCGAAAAACCAATACAAACCCCACCCGGAACAATATATAAAGCTAAACGAACCGTTCACTGGGTACTTATCTGTACGAAAATCCCTATTGATTTATCTGTTTTTACAGGGAATTAAAATGTGAAAAAATATTTCTACATCCCATGGCCTTTCCCAACCATTTAAATTTTTCTCTTACAGGGCTAACACTTCCGAAAAACTAATACAACACCCACCCGGAACAATATATAAAGCTAAACGATCCGTTCACTGGGTACTTATCCGTAAGAAAATCCCTATTGATTTACCTGTTTTTACAAGGAAATAAAATGTGAAAAAAATATTTCTACATCCCATGGCCTTTCCCAACCATTTAAATTTTTCTCTTACAGGTCTAACACTTCTGAAAAACCAATACAATGCCCACCCGGAACAATATATAAAGCTAAACGAACCGTTCACTGGGTACTTACACGTACGAAAATCCCTATTGATTTACCTGATTTTACAAGGAAATAAAATGTGAAAAAAATATTTCTACATCCCATGGCCTTTCCCAACCATTTAAATTTTTCTCTTACAGGTCTAACACTTCCGAAAAACCAATACAACGCCCACCCGGAACAATATATAAAGCTAAACGAACCGTTCACTGGGCACTTATCCGCACGAAAATCCCTATTGATTTATCTGTTTTTACAGGGAATTAAAATGTGAAAAAATATTTCTACATCCCATGGCCTTTCCCATCCATTTAAATTTTTCTCTTACAGGGCTAACACTTCCGAAAAACTAATACAACACCCACCCGGAACAATATATAAAGCTAAACGAACCGTTCACTGGGTACTTATCCGTAAGAAAATCCCTATTGATTTACCTGTTTTTACAAGGAAATAAAATGTGAAAAAAATATTTCTACATCCCATGGCCTTTCCCAACCATTTAAATTTTTCTCTTACAGGTCTAACACTTCCGAAAAACCAATACAACGCCCACCCGGAACAATATATAAAGCTAAACGAACCGTTCACTGGGTACTTATCCGTACGAAAATCCCTATTGATTTATCTGTTTTTACAGGGAATTAAAATGTGAAAAAAATATTTCTACATCCCATGGCCTTTCCCAACCATTTAAATTTTTCTCTTACAGGTCTAACACTTCCGAAAAACCAATACAACGCCCACCCGGAACAATATATAAAGCTAAACGAACCGTTCACTGGGTACTTACACGTACGAAAATCCCTATTGATTTACCTGATTTTACAAGGAAATAAAATGTGAAAAAAATATTTCTACATCCCATGGCCTTTCCCAACCATTTAAATTTTTCTCTTACAGGTCTAAGACTTCCGAAAAACCAATACAACGCCCACCCGGAACAATATATAAAGCTAAAGGAACCGTTCACTGGGCACTTATCCGTACGAAAATCCCTATTGATTTACCTGTTTTAACTAGGAAATAAAATGTGAAAAAAATATTTCTACATCCCATGGCCTTTCCCAACCATTTAAATTTTTCTCTTACAGGTCTAACACTTCCGAAAAACCAATACAACGCCCACCCGGAACAATATATAAAGCTAAACGAACCGTTCACTGGGTACTTATCCGTACGAAAATCCCTATTGATTTATCTGTTTTTACAGGGAATTAAAATGTGAAAAAAATATTTCTACATCCCATGGCCTTTCCCAACCATTTAAATTTTTCTCTTACAGGGCTAACACTTCCGAAAAACCAATACAACGCCCACCCGGAACAATATATATAGCTAAAGGAACCGTTCACTGGGTACTTATCCGTACGAAAATCCCTATTGATTTACCTGTTTTTACAAGGAAATAAAATGTGAAAAAAATATTTCTACATCCCATGGCCTTTCCCAACCATTTAAATTTTTCTCTTACAGGTCTAACACTTCCGAAAAACCAATACAACGCCCACCCGGAACAATATATAAAGCTAAACGAACCGTTCACTGGGTACTTATCCGTACGAAAATCCCTATTGTTTTACCTGTTTTTACAAGGAAATAAAATGTGAAAAAAATATTTCTACATCCCATGGCCTTTCCCAACCATTTAAATTTTTCTCTTACAGGTCTAACACTTCCGAAAAACCAATACAACGCCCACCCGGAACAATATATAAAGCTAAACGAACCGTTCACTGGGTACTTATCCGTACGAAAATCCCTATTGATTTATCTGTTTTTACAGGGAATTAAAATGTGAAAAAAATATTTCTACATCCCATGGCCTTTCCCAACCATTTAAATTTTTCTCTTACAGGTCTAACACTTCCGAAAAACCAATACAACGCCCACCCGGAACAATATATAAAGCTAAACGAACCGTTCACTGGGTACTTACACGTACGAAAATCCCTATTGATTTACCTGATTTTACAAGGAAATAAAATGTGAAAAAAATATTTCTACATCCCATGGCCTTTCCCAACCATTTAAATTTTTCTCTTACAGGTCTAAGACTTCCGAAAAACCAATACAACGCCCACCCGGAACAATATATAAAGCTAAAGGAACCGTTCACTGGGCACTTATCCGTACGAAAATCCCTATTGATTTACCTGTTTTAACTAGGAAATAAAATGTGAAAAAAATATTTC
The DNA here is from genome assembly GCF_049243985.1 of Paroedura picta. Taxonomy (NCBI): domain Eukaryota; kingdom Metazoa; phylum Chordata; class Lepidosauria; order Squamata; family Gekkonidae; genus Paroedura; species Paroedura picta. The sequence continues at coordinate 21,212,210 of NC_135372.1, forward strand.
TACATCCCATGGCCTTTCCCAACCATTTAAATTTTTCTCTTACAGGTCTAACACTTCCGAAAAACCAATACAACGCCCACCCGGAACAATATATAAAGCTAAACGAACCGTTCACTGGGTACTTATCCGTACGAAAATCCCTATTGATTTATCTGTTTTTACAGGGAATTAAAATGTGAAAAAAATATTTCTACATCCCATGGCCTTTCCCAACCATTTAAATTTTTCTCTTACAGGGCTAACACTTCCGAAAAACCAATACAACGCCCACCCGGAACAATATATATAGCTAAAGGAACCGTTCACTGGGTACTTATCCGTACGAAAATCCCTATTGATTTACCTGTTTTTACAAGGAAATAAAATGTGAAAAAAATATTTCTACATCCCATGGCCTTTCCCATCCATTTAAATTTTTCTCTTACAGGTCTAACACTTCCGAAAAACCAATACAACGCCCACCCGGAACAATATATAAAGCTAAACGAACCGTTCACTGGGTACTTATCCGTACGAAAATCCCTATTGTTTTACCTGTTTTTACAAGGAAATAAAATGTGAAAAAAATATTTCTACATCCCATGGCCTTTCCCAACCATTTAAATTTTTCTCTTACAGGTCTAACACTTCCGAAAAACCAATACAACGCCCACCCGGAACAATATATAAAGCTAAACGAACCGTTCACTGGGTACTTATCCGTACGAAAATCCCTATTGATTTATCTGTTTTTACAGGGAATTAAAATGTGAAAAAAATATTTCTACATCCCATGGCCTTTCCCAACCATTTAAATTTTTCTCTTACAGGGCTAACACTTCCGAAAAACCAATACAACGCCCACCCGGAACAATATATATAGCTAAAGGAACCGTTCACTGGGTACTTATCCGTACGAAAATCCCTATTGATTTACCTGTTTTTACAAGGAAATAAAATGTGAAAAAAATATTTCTACATCCCATGGCCTTTCCCAACCATTTAAATTTTTCTCTTACAGGTCTAACACTTCCGAAAAACCAATACAACGCCCACCCGGAACAATATATAAAGCTAAACGAACCGTTCACTGGGTACTTATCCGTACGAAAATCCCTATTGTTTTACCTGTTTTTACAAGGAAATAAAATGTGAAAAAAATATTTCTACATCCCATGGCCTTTCCCAACCATTTAAATTTTTCTCTTACAGGTCTAACACTTCTGAAAAACCAATACAACGCCCACCCGGAACAATATATAAAGCTAAACGAACCGTTCACTGGGTACTTATCCGTACGAAACTCCCTATTGATTTATCTGTTTTTACAGGGAATTAAAATGTGAAAAAAATATTTCTACATCCCATGGCCTTTCCCAACCATTTAAATTTTTCTCTTACAGGGCTAACACTTCCGAAAAACCAATACAACGCCCACCCGGAACAATATATAAAGCTAAACGAACCGTTCACTGGGTACTTATCCGTACGAAAATCCCTATTGATTTACCTGTTTTTACAAGGAAATAAAATGTGAAAAAAATATTTCTACATCCCATGGCCTTTCCCAACCATTTAAATTTTTCTCTTACAGGGCTAACACTTCCGAAAAACCAATACAACACCCACCCGGAACAATATATAAAGCTAAACGAACCGTTCACTAGGTACTTATCCGTGAGAAAATTCCTATTGATTTAACTGTTTTTACAAGGAAATAAAATGTGAAAAAAATATTTCTACATCCCATGGCCTTTCCCAACCATTTAAATTTTTCTTTTACAGGTCTAACACTTCTGAAAAACCAATACAATGCCCACCCGGAACAATATATAAAGCTAAACGAACCGTTCACTGGGTACTTACACGTACGAAAATCCCTATTGATTTACCTGATTTTACAAGGAAATAAAATGTGAAAAAAATATTTCTACATCCCATGGCCTTTCCCAACCATTTAAATTTTTCTCTTACAGGTCTAACACTTCCGAAAAACCAATACAACGCCCACCCGGAACAATATATAAAGCTAAACGAACCGTTCACTGGGTACTTACACGTACGAAAATCCCTATTGATTTACCTGATTTTACAAGGAAATAAAATGTGAAAAAAATATTTCTACATCCCATGGCCTTTCCCAACCATTTAAATTTTTCTCTTACTGGTCTAACACTTCCGAAAAACCAATACAACGCCCACCCGGAACAATATATAAAGCTAAACGAACCGTTCACTGGGCACTTATCCGTATGAAAATCCCTATTGATTTACCTGTTTTAACAAGGAAATAAAATGTGAAAAAAATATTTCTACATCCCATGGCCTTTCCCAACCATTTAAATTTTTCTCTTACAGGGCTAACACTTCCGAAAAACCAATACAACACCCACCCGGAACAATATATAAAGCTAAATGAACCGTTCACTGGGTACTTATCCGTACGAAAATCCCTATTGATTAATCTGTTTTTACAAGGAAGTAAAATGTGAAAAAAATATTTCTACATCCCATGGCCTTTCCCAACCATTTAAATTTTTCTCTTACAGGTCTAACACTTCCGAAAAACCAATACAACGCCCAACCGGAACAATATATAAAGCTAAACGAACCGTTCACTGGGCACTTATCCGTACGAAAATCCCTATTGTTTTACCTGTTTTTACAAGGAAATAAAATGTGAAAAAAATATTTCTACATCCCATGGCCTTTCCCAACCATTTAAATTTTTCTCTTACAGGTTTAACACTTCCGAAAAACCAATACAACGCCCACCCGGAACAATACATAAAGCTAAACGAACCGTTCACTGGGTACTTACACGTACGAAAATCCCTATTGATTTACCTGATTTTACAAGGAAATAAAATGTGAAAAAAATATTTCTACATCCCATGGCCTTTCCCAACCATTTAAATTTTTCTCTTACAGGTCTAACACTTCCGAAAAACCAATACAACGCCCACCCGGAACAATATATAAAGCTAAACGAACCGTTCACTGGGTACTTACAAGTACGAAAATCCCTATTGATTTACCTGATTTTACAAGGAAATAAAATGTGAAAAAAATATTTCTACATCCCATGGCCTTTCCCAACCATTTAAATTTTTCTCTTACAGGTCTAAGACTTCCGAAAAACCAATACAACGCCCACCCGGAACAATATATAAAGCTAAACGAACCGTTCACTGGGTACTTATCCGTACGAAAATCCCTATTGATTTACCTGTTTTTACAAGGAAATAAAATGTGAAAAAAATATTTCTACATCCCATGGCCTTTCCCAACCATTTAAATTTTTCTCTTACAGGGCTAACACTTCTGAAAAACCAATACAACACCCACCCGGAACAATATATAAAGCTAAACGAACCGTTCACTGGGCACTTATCCGTAAGAAAATCCCTATTGATTTACCTGTTTTTACAAGGAAATAAAATGTGAAAAAAATATTTCTACATCCCATGGCCTTTCCCAACCATTTGAATTTTTCTCTTACAGGTCTAACACTTCTGAAAAACCAATACAATGCCCACCTGGAACAATATATAAAGCTAAACGAACCGTTCACTGGGCACTTATCCGTATGAAAATCCCTATTGTTTTACCTGTTTTAACAAGGAAATAAAATGTGAAAAAAATATTTCTACATCCCATGGCCTTTCCCAACCATTTAAATTTTTCTCTTACAGGTCTAACACTTCCGAAAAACCAATACAACGCCCACCCGGAACAATATATAAAGCTAAACGAACCGTTCACTGGGTACTTACACGTACGAATATCCCTATTGATTTACCTGATTTTACAAGGAAATAAAATGTGAAAAAAATATTTCTACATCCCATGGCCTTTCCCAACCATTTAAATTTTTCTCTTACAGGGCTAACACTTCCGAAAAACCAATACAACGCCCACCTGGAACAATATATAAAGCTAAACGAACCGTTCACTGGGTACTTATCCGTACGAAAATCCCTATTGATTTACCTGTTTATACAAGGAAATAAAATGTGAAAAAAATATTTCTACATCCCATGGCCTTTCCCAACCATTTAAATTTTTCTCTTACAGGGCTAACACTTCCGAAAAACCAATACAACACCCACCCGGAACAATATATAAAGCTAAACGAACCGTTCACTGGGTACTTATCCGTAAGAAAATCCCTATTGATTTACCTGTTTTTACAAGGAAATAAAATGTGAAAAAAATATTTCTACATCCCATGGCCTTTCCCAACCATTTAAATTTTTCTCTTACAGGTCTAACACTTCTGAAAAACCAATACAATGCCCACCCGGAACAATATATAAAGCTAAAAGAACCGTTCACTGGGTACTTACACGTACGAAAATCCCTATTGATTTACCTGATTTTACAAGGAAATAAAATGTGAAAAAAATATTTCTACATCCCATGGCCTTTCCCAACCATTTAAATTTTTCTCTTACAGGTCTAACACTTCCGAAAAACCAATACAACGCCCACCCGGAACAATATATAAAGCTAAACGAACCGTTCACTGGGTACTTACACGTACGAAAATCCCTATTGATTTACCTGATTTTACAAGGAAATAAAATGTGAAAAAAATATTTCTACATCCCATGGCCTTTCCCAACCATTTAAATTTTTCTCTTACAGGGCTAACACTTCCGAAAAACCAATACAACACCCACCCGGAACAATATATAAAGCTAAACGAACCGTTCACTGGGTACTTATCCGTACGAAAATCCCTATTGATTAATCTGTTTTTACAAGGAAGTAAAATGTGAAAAAAATATTTCTACATCCCATGGCCTTTCCCAACCATTTAAATTTTTCTCTTACAGGTCTAACACTTCCGAAAAACCAATACAACGCCCACCCGGAACAATACATAAAGCTAAACGAACCGTTCACTGGGTACTTACACGTACGAAAATCCCTATTGATTTACCTGATTTTACAAGGAAATAAAATGTGAAAAAAATATTTCTACATCCCATGGCCTTTCCCAACCATTTAAATTTTTCTCTTACAGGTCTAACACTTCTGAAAAACCAATACAACGCCCACCCGGAACAATATATAAAGCTAAACGAACCGTTCACTGGGTACTTACACGTACGAAAATCCCTATTGATTTACCTGATTTTACAAGGAAATAAAATGTGAAAAAAATATTTCTACATCCCATGGCCTTTCCCAACCATTTAAATTTTTCTCTTAGAGGTCTAACACTTCCGAAAAACCAATACAACGCCCACCCGGAACAATATATAAAGCTAAACGAACCGTTCACTGGGCACTTATCCGTATGAAAATCCCTATTGATTTACCTGTTTTAACAAGGAAATAAAATGTGAAAAAAATATTTCTACATCCCATGGCCTTTCCCAACCATTTAAATTTTTCTCTTACAGGGCTAACACTTCCGAAAAACCAATACAACACCCACTCGGAACGATATATAAAGCTAAACGAACCGTTCACTGGGCATTTATCCGTACGAAAATCCCTATTGTTTTACCTGTTTTTACAAGGAAATAAAATGTGAAAAAAATATTTCTACATCCCATGGCCTTTCCCAACCATTTAAATTTTTCTCTTACAGGTCTAACACTTCCGAAAAACCAATACAACGCCCACCCGGAACAATATATAAAGCTAAACGAACCGTTCACTGGGTACTTACCCGTACGAAAATCCCTATTGATTTATCTGTTTTTACAGGGAATTAAAATGTGAAAAAAATATTTCTACATCCCATGGCCTTTCCCAACCATTTAAATTTTTCTCTTACAGGTCTAACACTTCCGAAAAACCAATACAACGCCCACCCGGAACAATATATAAAGCTAAACGAACCGTTCACTGGGTACTTATCCGTACGAAAATCCCTATAGATTTATCTGTTTTTACAGGGAATTAAAATGTGAAAAAAATATTTCTACATCCCATGGCCTTTCCCAACCATTTATATTTTTCTCTTACAGGTCTAACACTTCCGAAAAACCAATACAACGCCCAACCGGAACAATATATAAAGCTAAACGAACCGTTCACTGGGTACATATCCGTACGAAAATCCCTATTGATTTATCTGTTTTTACAGGGAATTAAAATGTGAAAAAAATATTTCTACATCCCATGGCCTTTCCCAACCATTTAAATTTTTCTCTTACAGGGCTAACACTTCCGAAAAACCAATACAACGCCCAACCGGAACAATATATAAAGCTAAACGAACCGTTCACTGGGTACATATCCGTACGAAAATCCCTATTGATTTATCTGTTTTTACAGGGAATTAAAATGTGAAAAAAATATTTCTACATCCCATGGCCTTTCCCAACCATTTAAATTTTTCTCTTACAGGGCTAACACTTCCGAAAAACCAATACAACGCCCACCCGGAACAATATATAAAGCTAAACGAACCGTTCACTGGGTACTTATCCGTACGAAAATCCCTATTGTTTTACCTGTTTTTACAAGGAAATAAAATGTGAAAAAAATATTTCTACATCCCATGGCCTTTCCCAACCATTTAAATTTTTCTCTTACAGGTCTAACACTTCCGAAAAACCAATACAACGCCCACCCGGAACAATATATAAAGCTAAACGAACCGTTCACTGGGTACTTATCCGTACGAAAATCCCTATTGATTTATCTGTTTTTACAGGGAATTAAAATGTGAAAAAAATATTTCTACATCCCATGGCCTTTCCCAACCATTTAAATTTTTCTCTTACAGGGCTAACACTTCCGAAAAACCAATACAACGCCCACCCGGAACAATATATATAGCTAAAGGAACCGTTCACTGGGTACTTATCCGTACGAAAATCCCTATTGATTTACCTGTTTTTACAAGGAAATAAAATGTGAAAAAAATATTTCTACATCCCATGGCCTTTCCCAACCATTTAAATTTTTCTCTTACAGGTCTAACACTTCCGAAAAACCAATACAACGCCCACCCGGAACAATATATAAAGCTAAACGAACCGTTCACTGGGTACTTATCCGTACGAAAATCCCTATTGTTTTACCTGTTTTTACAAGGAAATAAAATGTGAAAAAAATATTTCTACATCCCATGGCCTTTCCCAACCATTTAAATTTTTCTCTTACAGGTCTAACACTTCTGAAAAACCAATACAACGCCCACCCGGAACAATATATAAAGCTAAACGAACCGTTCACTGGGTACTTATCCGTACGAAACTCCCTATTGATTTATCTGTTTTTACAGGGAATTAAAATGTGAAAAAAATATTTCTACATCCCATGGCCTTTCCCAACCATTTAAATTTTTCTCTTACAGGGCTAACACTTCCGAAAAACCAATACAACGCCCACCCGGAACAATATATAAAGCTAAACGAACCGTTCACTGGGTACTTATCCGTACGAAAATCCCTATTGATTTACCTGTTTTTACAAGGAAATAAAATGTGAAAAAAATATTTCTACATCCCATGGCCTTTCCCAACCATTTAAATTTTTCTCTTACAGGGCTAACACTTCCGAAAAACCAATACAACACCCACCCGGAACAATATATAAAGCTAAACGAACCGTTCACTAGGTACTTATCCGTGAGAAAATTCCTATTGATTTACCTGTTTTTACAAGGAAATAAAATGTGAAAAAAATATTTCTACATCCCATGGCCTTTCCCAACCATTTAAATTTTTCTTTTACAGGTCTAACACTTCTGAAAAACCAATACAATGCCCACCCGGAACAATATATAAAGCTAAACGAACCGTTCACTGGGTACTTACACGTACGAAAATCCCTATTGATTTACCTGATTTTACAAGGAAATAAAATGTGAAAAAAATATTTCTACATCCCATGGCCTTTCCCAACCATTTAAATTTTTCTCTTACAGGTCTAACACTTCCGAAAAACCAATACAACGCCCACCCGGAACAATATATAAAGCTAAACGAACCGCTCACTGGGTACTTACACGTACGAAAATCCCTATTGATTTACCTGATTTTACAAGGAAATAAAATGTGAAAAAAATATTTCTACATCCCATGGCCTTTCCCAACCATTTAAATTTTTCTCTTACTGGTCTAACACTTCCGAAAAACCAATACAACGCCCACCCGGAACAATATATAAAGCTAAACGAACCGTTCACTGGGCACTTATCCGTATGAAAATCCCTATTGATTTACCTGTTTTAACAAGGAAATAAAATGTGAAAAAAATATTTCTACATCCCATGGCCTTTCCCAACCATTTAAATTTTTCTCTTACAGGGCTAACACTTCCGAAAAACCAATACAACACCCACCCGGAACAATATATAAAGCTAAATGAACCGTTCACTGGGTACTTATCCGTACGAAAATCCCTATTGATTAATCTGTTTTTACAAGGAAGTAAAATGTGAAAAAAATATTTCTACATCCCATGGCCTTTCCCAACCATTTAAATTTTTCTCTTACAGGTCTAACACTTCCGAAAAACCAATACAACGCCCAACCGGAACAATATATAAAGCTAAACGAACCGTTCACTGGGCACTTATCCGTACGAAAATCCCTATTGTTTTACCTGTTTTTACAAGGAAATAAAATGTGAAAAAAATATTTCTACATCCCATGGCCTTTCCCAACCATTTAAATTTTTCTCTTACAGGTTTAACACTTCCGAAAAACCAATACAACGCCCACCCGGAACAATACATAAAGCTAAACGAACCGTTCACTGGGTACTTACACGTACGAAAATCCCTATTGATTTACCTGATTTTACAAGGAAATAAAATGTGAAAAAAATATTTCTACATCCCATGGCCTTTCCCAACCATTTAAATTTTTCTCTTACAGGTCTAACACTTCCGAAAAACCAATACAACGCCCACCCGGAACAATATATAAAGCTAAACGAACCGTTCACTGGGTACTTACAAGTACGAAAATCCCTATTGATTTACCTGATTTTACAAGGAAATAAAATGTGAAAAAAATATTTCTACATCCCATGGCCTTTCCCAACCATTTAAATTTTTCTCTTACAGGTCTAAGACTTCCGAAAAACCAATACAACGCCCACCCGGAACAATATATAAAGCTAAACGAACCGTTCACTGGGTACTTATCCGTACGAAAATCCCTATTGATTTACCTGTTTTTACAAGGAAATAAAATGTGAAAAAAATATTTCTACATCCCATGGCCTTTCCCAACCATTTAAATTTTTCTCTTACAGGGCTAACACTTCCGAAAAACCAATACAACACCCACCCGGAACAATATATAAAGCTAAACGAACCGTTCACTGGGCACTTATCCGTAAGAAAATCCCTATTGATTTACCTGTTTTTACAAGGAAATAAAATGTGAAAAAAATATTTCTACATCCCATGGCCTTTCCCAACCATTTGAATTTTTCTCTTACAGGTCTAACACTTCTGAAAAACCAATACAATGCCCACCCGGAACAATATATAAAGCTAAACGAACCGTTCACTGGGCACTTATCCGTATGAAAATCCCTATTGTTTTACCTGTTTTAACAAGGAAATAAAATGTGAAAAAAATATTTCTACATCCCATGGCCTTTCCCAACCATTTAAATTTTTCTCTTACAGGTCTAACACTTCCGAAAAACCAATACAACGCCCACCCGGAACAATATATAAAGCTAAACGAACCGTTCACTGGGTACTTACACGTACGAATATCCCTATTGATTTACCTGATTTTACAAGGAAATAAAATGTGAAAAAAATATTTCTACATCCCATGGCCTTTCCCAACCATTTAAATTTTTCTCTTACAGGGCTAACACTTCCGAAAAACCAATACAACGCCCACCTGGAACAATATATAAAGCTAAACGAACCGTTCACTGGGTACTTATCCGTACGAAAATCCCTATTGATTTACCTGTTTATACAAGGAAATAAAATGTGAAAAAAATATTTCTACATCCCATGGCCTTTCCCAACCATTTAAATTTTTCTCTTACAGGGCTAACACTTCCGAAAAACCAATACAACACCCACCCGGAACAATATATAAAGCTAAACGAACCGTTCACTGGGTACTTATCCGTAAGAAAATCCCTATTGATTTACCTGTTTTTACAAGGAAATAAAATGTGAAAAAAATATTTCTACATCCCATGGCCTTTCCCAACCATTTAAATTTTTCTCTTACAGGTCTAACACTTCTGAAAAACCAATACAATGCCCACCCGGAACAATATATAAAGCTAAAAGAACCGTTCACTGGGTACTTACACGTACGAAAATCCCTATTGATTTACCTGATTTTACAAGGAAATAAAATGTGAAAAAAATATTTCTACATCCCATGGCCTTTCCCAACCATTTAAATTTTTCTCTTACAGGTCTAACACTTCCGAAAAACCAATACAACGCCCACCCGGAACAATATATAAAGCTAAACGAACCGTTCACTGGGTACTTACACGTACGAAAATCCCTATTGATTTATCTGTTTTTACAGGGAATTAAAATGTGAAAAAAATATTTCTACATCCCATGGCCTTTCCCAACCATTTAAATTTTTCTCTTACAGGTCTAACACTTCCGAAAAACCAATACAACGCCCACCCGGAACAATATATAAAGCTAAACGAACCGTTCACTGGGTACTTATCCGTACGAAAATCCCTATAGATTTATCTGTTTTTACAGGGAATTAAAATGTGAAAAAAATATTTCTACATCCCATGGCCTTTCCCAACCATTTATATTTTTCTCTTACAGGTCTAACACTTCCGAAAAACCAATACAACGCCCAACCGGAACAATATATAAAGCTAAACGAACCGTTCACTGGGTACATATCCGTACGAAAATCCCTATTGATTTATCTGTTTTTACAGGGAATTAAAATGTGAAAAAAATATTTCTACATCCCATGGCCTTTCCCAACCATTTAAATTTTTCTCTTACAGGGCTAACACTTCCGAAAAACCAATACAACGCCCAACCGGAACAATATATAAAGCTAAACGAACCGTTCACTGGGTACATATCCGTACGAAAATCCCTATTGATTTATCTGTTTTTACAGGGAATTAAAATGTGAAAAAAATATTTCTACATCCCATGGCCTTTCCCAACCATTTAAATTTTTCTCTTACAGGGCTAACACTTCCGAAAAACCAATACAACGCCCACCCGGAACAATATATAAAGCTAAACGAACCGTTCACTGGGTACTTATCCGTACGAAAATCCCTATTGTTTTACCTGTTTTTACAAGGAAATAAAATGTGAAAAAAATATTTCTACATCCCATGGCCTTTCCCAACCATTTAAATTTTTCTCTTACAGGGCTAACACTTCCGAAAAACCAATACAACACCCACCCGGAACAATATATAAAGCTAAATGAACCGTTCACTGGGTACTTATCCGTACGAAAATCCCTATTGATTAATCTGTTTTTACAAGGAAGTAAAATGTGAAAAAAATATTTCTACATCCCATGGCCTTTCCCAACCATTTAAATTTTTCTCTTACAGGTCTAACACTTCCGAAAAACCAATACAACGCCCAACCGGAACAATATATAAAGCTAAACGAACCGTTCACTGGGCACTTATCCGTACGAAAATCCCTATTGTTTTACCTGTTTTTACAAGGAAATAAAATGTGAAAAAAATATTTCTACATCCCATGGCCTTTCCCAACCATTTAAATTTTTCTCTTACAGGTTTAACACTTCCGAAAAACCAATACAACGCCCACCCGGAACAATACATAAAGCTAAACGAACCGTTCACTGGGTACTTACACGTACGAAAATCCCTATTGATTTACCTGATTTTACAAGGAAATAAAATGTGAAAAAAATATTTCTACATCCCATGGCCTTTCCCAACCATTTAAATTTTTCTCTTACAGGTCTAACACTTCCGAAAAACCAATACAACGCCCACCCGGAACAATATATAAAGCTAAACGAACCGTTCACTGGGTACTTACAAGTACGAAAATCCCTATTGATTTACCTGATTTTACAAGGAAATAAAATGTGAAAAAAATATTTCTACATCCCATGGCCTTTCCCAACCATTTAAATTTTTCTCTTACAGGTCTAAGACTTCCGAAAAACCAATACAACGCCCACCCGGAACAATATATAAAGCTAAACGAACCGTTCACTGGGTACTTATCCGTACGAAAATCCCTATTGATTTACCTGTTTTTACAAGGAAATAAAATGTGAAAAAAATATTTCTACATCCCATGGCCTTTCCCAACCATTTAAATTTTTCTCTTACAGGGCTAACACTTCCGAAAAACCAATACAACACCCACCCGGAACAATATATAAAGCTAAACGAACCGTTCACTGGGCACTTATCCGTAAGAAAATCCCTATTGATTTACCTGTTTTTACAAGGAAATAAAATGTGAAAAAAATATTTCTACATCCCATGGCCTTTCCCAACCATTTGAATTTTTCTCTTACAGGTCTAACACTTCTGAAAAACCAATACAATGCCCACCCGGAACAATATATAAAGCTAAACGAACCGTTCACTGGGCACTTATCCGTATGAAAATCCCTATTGTTTTACCTGTTTTAACAAGGAAATAAAATGTGAAAAAAATATTTCTACATCCCATGGCCTTTCCCAACCATTTAAATTTTTCTCTTACAGGTCTAACACTTCCGAAAAACCAATACAACGCCCACCCGGAACAATATATAAAGCTAAACGAACCGTTCACTGGGTACTTACACGTACGAATATCCCTATTGATTTACCTGATTTTACAAGGAAATAAAATGTGAAAAAAATATTTCTACATCCCATGGCCTTTCCCAACCATTTAAATTTTTCTCTTACAGGGCTAACACTTCCGAAAAACCAATACAACGCCCACCTGGAACAATATATAAAGCTAAACGAACCGTTCACTGGGTACTTATCCGTACGAAAATCCCTATTGATTTACCTGTTTATACAAGGAAATAAAATGTGAAAAAAATATTTCTACATCCCATGGCCTTTCCCAACCATTTAAATTTTTCTCTTACAGGGCTAACACTTCCGAAAAACCAATACAACACCCACCCGGAACAATATATAAAGCTAAACGAACCGTTCACTGGGTACTTATCCGTAAGAAAATCCCTATTGATTTACCTGTTTTTACAAGGAAATAAAATGTGAAAAAAATATTTCTACATCCCATGGCCTTTCCCAACCATTTAAATTTTTCTCTTACAGGTCTAACACTTCTGAAAAACCAATACAATGCCCACCCGGAACAATATATAAAGCTAAAAGAACCGTTCACTGGGTACTTACACGTACGAAAATCCCTATTGATTTACCTGATTTTACAAGGAAATAAAATGTGAAAAAAATATTTCTACATCCCATGGCCTTTCCCAACCATTTAAATTTTTCTCTTACAGGTCTAACACTTCCGAAAAACCAATACAACGCCCACCCGGAACAATATATAAAGCTAAACGAACCGTTCACTGGGTACTTACACGTACGAAAATCCCTATTGATTTATCTGTTTTTACAGGGAATTAAAATGTGAAAAAAATATTTCTACATCCCATGGCCTTTCCCAACCATTTAAATTTTTCTCTTACAGGTCTAACACTTCCGAAAAACCAATACAACGCCCACCCGGAACAATATATAAAGCTAAACGAACCGTTCACTGGGTACTTATCCGTACGAAAATCCCTATAGATTTATCTGTTTTTACAGGGAATTAAAATGTGAAAAAAATATTTCTACATCCCATGGCCTTTCCCAACCATTTATATTTTTCTCTTACAGGTCTAACACTTCCGAAAAACCAATACAACGCCCAACCGGAACAATATATAAAGCTAAACGAACCGTTCACTGGGTACATATCCGTACGAAAATCCCTATTGATTTATCTGTTTTTACAGGGAATTAAAATGTGAAAAAAATATTTCTACATCCCATGGCCTTTCCCAACCATTTAAATTTTTCTCTTACAGGGCTAACACTTCCGAAAAACCAATACAACGCCCAACCGGAACAATATATAAAGCTAAACGAACCGTTCACTGGGTACATATCCGTACGAAAATCCCTATTGATTTATCTGTTTTTACAGGGAATTAAAATGTGAAAAAAATATTTCTACATCCCATGGCCTTTCCCAACCATTTAAATTTTTCTCTTACAGGGCTAACACTTCCGAAAAACCAATACAACGCCCACCCGGAACAATATATAAAGCTAAACGAACCGTTCACTGGGTACTTATCCGTACGAAAATCCCTATTGTTTTACCTGTTTTTACAAGGAAATAAAATGTGAAAAAAATATTTCTACATCCCATGGCCTTTCCCAACCATTTAAATTTTTCTCTTACAGGTCTAACACTTCCGAAAAACCAATACAACGCCCACCCGGAACAATATATAAAGCTAAACGAACCGTTCACTGGGTACTTATCCGTACGAAAATCCCTATTGATTTATCTGTTTTTACAGGGAATTAAAATGTGAAAAAAATATTTCTACATCCCATGGCCTTTCCCAACCATTTAAATTTTTCTCTTACAGGGCTAACACTTCCGAAAAACCAATACAACGCCCACCCGGAACAATATATATAGCTAAAGGAACCGTTCACTGGGTACTTATCCGTACGAAAATCCCTATTGATTTACCTGTTTTTACAAGGAAATAAAATGTGAAAAAAATATTTCTACATCCCATGGCCTTTCCCAACCATTTAAATTTTTCTCTTACAGGTCTAACACTTCCGAAAAACCAATACAACGCCCACCCGGAACAATATATAAAGCTAAACGAACCGTTCACTGGGTACTTATCCGTACGAAAATCCCTATTGTTTTACCTGTTTTTACAAGGAAATAAAATGTGAAAAAAATATTTCTACATCCCATGGCCTTTCCCAACCATTTAAATTTTTCTCTTACAGGTCTAACACTTCTGAAAAACCAATACAACGCCCACCCGGAACAATATATAAAGCTAAACGAACCGTTCACTGGGTACTTATCCGTACGAAACTCCCTATTGATTTATCTGTTTTTACAGGGAATTAAAATGTGAAAAAAATATTTCTACATCCCATGGCCTTTCCCAACCATTTAAATTTTTCTCTTACAGGGCTAACACTTCCGAAAAACCAATACAACGCCCACCCGGAACAATATATAAAGCTAAACGAACCGTTCACTGGGTACTTATCCGTACGAAAATCCCTATTGATTTACCTGTTTTTACAAGGAAATAAAATGTGAAAAAAATATTTCTACATCCCATGGCCTTTCCCAACCATTTAAATTTTTCTCTTACAGGGCTAACACTTCCGAAAAACCAATACAACACCCACCCGGAACAATATATAAAGCTAAACGAACCGTTCACTAGGTACTTATCCGTGAGAAAATTCCTATTGATTTACCTGTTTTTACAAGGAAATAAAATGTGAAAAAAATATTTCTACATCCCATGGCCTTTCCCAACCATTTAAATTTTTCTTTTACAGGTCTAACACTTCTGAAAAACCAATACAATGCCCACCCGGAACAATATATAAAGCTAAACGAACCGTTCACTGGGTACTTACACGTACGAAAATCCCTATTGATTTACCTGATTTTACAAGGAAATAAAATGTGAAAAAAATATTTCTACATCCCATGGCCTTTCCCAACCATTTAAATTTTTCTCTTACAGGTCTAACACTTCCGAAAAACCAATACAACGCCCACCCGGAACAATATATAAAGCTAAACGAACCGTTCACTGGGTACTTACACGTACGAAAATCCCTATTGATTTACCTGATTTTACAAGGAAATAAAATGTGAAAAAAATATTTCTACATCCCATGGCCTTTCCCAACCATTTAAATTTTTCTCTTACTGGTCTAACACTTCCGAAAAACCAATACAACGCCCACCCGGAACAATATATAAAGCTAAACGAACCGTTCACTGGGCACTTATCCGTATGAAAATCCCTATTGATTTACCTGTTTTAACAAGGAAATAAAATGTGAAAAAAATATTTCTACATCCCATGGCCTTTCCCAACCATTTAAATTTTTCTCTTACAGGGCTAACACTTCCGAAAAACCAATACAACACCCACCCGGAACAATATATAAAGCTAAATGAACCGTTCACTGGGTACTTATCCGTACGAAAATCCCTATTGATTAATCTGTTTTTACAAGGAAGTAAAATGTGAAAAAAATATTTCTACATCCCATGGCCTTTCCCAACCATTTAAATTTTTCTCTTACAGGTCTAACACTTCCGAAAAACCAATACAACGCCCAACCGGAACAATATATAAAGCTAAACGAACCGTTCACTGGGCACTTATCCGTACGAAAATCCCTATTGTTTTACCTGTTTTTACAAGGAAATAAAATGTGAAAAAAATATTTCTACATCCCATGGCCTTTCCCAACCATTTAAATTTTTCTCTTACAGGTTTAACACTTCCGAAAAACCAATACAACGCCCACCCGGAACAATACATAAAGCTAAACGAACCGTTCACTGGGTACTTACACGTACGAAAATCCCTATTGATTTACCTGATTTTACAAGGAAATAAAATGTGAAAAAAATATTTCTACATCCCATGGCCTTTCCCAACCATTTAAATTTTTCTCTTACAGGTCTAACACTTCCGAAAAACCAATACAACGCCCACCCGGAACAATATATAAAGCTAAACGAACCGTTCACTGGGTACTTACAAGTACGAAAATCCCTATTGATTTACCTGATTTTACAAGGAAATAAAATGTGAAAAAAATATTTCTACATCCCATGGCCTTTCCCAACCATTTAAATTTTTCTCTTACAGGTCTAAGACTTCCGAAAAACCAATACAACGCCCACCCGGAACAATATATAAAGCTAAACGAACCGTTCACTGGGTACTTATCCGTACGAAAATCCCTATTGATTTACCTGTTTTTACAAGGAAATAAAATGTGAAAAAAATATTTCTACATCCCATGGCCTTTCCCAACCATTTAAATTTTTCTCTTACAGGGCTAACACTTCCGAAAAACCAATACAACACCCACCCGGAACAATATATAAAGCTAAACGAACCGTTCACTGGGCACTTATCCGTAAGAAAATCCCTATTGATTTACCTGTTTTTACAAGGAAATAAAATGTGAAAAAAATATTTCTACATCCCATGGCCTTTCCCAACCATTTGAATTTTTCTCTTACAGGTCTAACACTTCTGAAAAACCAATACAATGCCCACCTGGAACAATATATAAAGCTAAACGAACCGTTCACTGGGCACTTATCCGTATGAAAATCCCTATTGTTTTACCTGTTTTAACAAGGAAATAAAATGTGAAAAAAATATTTCTACATCCCATGGCCTTTCCCAACCATTTAAATTTTTCTCTTACAGGTCTAACACTTCCGAAAAACCAATACAACGCCCACCCGGAACAATATATAAAGCTAAACGAACCGTTCACTGGGTACTTACACGTACGAATATCCCTATTGATTTACCTGATTTTACAAGGAAATAAAATGTGAAAAAAATATTTCTACATCCCATGGCCTTTCCCAACCATTTAAATTTTTCTCTTACAGGGCTAACACTTCCGAAAAACCAATACAACGCCCACCTGGAACAATATATAAAGCTAAACGAACCGTTCACTGGGTACTTATCCGTACGAAAATCCCTATTGATTTACCTGTTTATACAAGGAAATAAAATGTGAAAAAAATATTTCTACATCCCATGGCCTTTCCCAACCATTTAAATTTTTCTCTTACAGGGCTAACACTTCCGAAAAACCAATACAACACCCACCCGGAACAATATATAAAGCTAAACGAACCGTTCACTGGGTACTTATCCGTAAGAAAATCCCTATTGATTTACCTGTTTTTACAAGGAAATAAAATGTGAAAAAAATATTTCTACATCCCATGGCCTTTCCCAACCATTTAAATTTTTCTCTTACAGGTCTAACACTTCTGAAAAACCAATACAATGCCCACCCGGAACAATATATAAAGCTAAAAGAACCGTTCACTGGGTACTTACACGTACGAAAATCCCTATTGATTTACCTGATTTTACAAGGAAATAAAATGTGAAAAAAATATTTCTACATCCCATGGCCTTTCCCAACCATTTAAATTTTTCTCTTACAGGTCTAACACTTCCGAAAAACCAATACAACGCCCACCCGGAACAATATATAAAGCTAAACGAACCGTTCACTGGGTACTTACACGTACGAAAATCCCTATTGATTTACCTGATTTTACAAGGAAATAAAATGTGAAAAAAATATTTCTACATCCCATGGCCTTTCCCAACCATTTAAATTTTTCTCTTACAGGGCTAACACTTCCGAAAAACCAATACAACACCCACCCGGAACAATATATAAAGCTAAACGAACCGTTCACTGGGTACTTATCCGTACGAAAATCCCTATTGATTAATCTGTTTTTACAAGGAAGTAAAATGTGAAAAAAATATTTCTACATCCCATGGCCTTTCCCAACCTTTTAAATTTTTCTCTTACAGGTCTAACACTTCCGAAAAACCAATACAACGCCCACCCGGAACAATACATAAAGCTAAACGAACCGTTCACTGGGTACTTACACGTACGAAAATCCCTATTGATTTACCTGATTTTACAAGGAAATAAAATGTGAAAAAAATATTTCTACATCCCATGGCCTTTCCCAACCATTTAAATTTTTCTCTTACAGGTCTAACACTTCTGAAAAACCAATACAACGCCCACCCGGAACAATATATAAAGCTAAACGAACCGTTCACTGGGTACTTACACGTACGAAAATCCCTATTGATTTACCTGGTTTTACAAGGAAATAAAATGTGAAAAAAATATTTCTACATCCCATGGCCTTTCCCAACCATTTAAATTTTTCTCTTAGAGGTCTAACACTTCCGAAAAACCAATACAACGCCCACCCGGAACAATATATAAAGCTAAACGAACCGTTCACTGGGCACTTATCCGTATGAAAATCCCTATTGATTTACCTGTTTTAACAAGGAAATAAAATGTGAAAAAAATATTTCTACATCCCATGGCCTTTCCCAACCATTTAAATTTTTCTCTTACAGGGCTAACACTTCCGAAAAACCAATACAACACCCACTCGGAACGATATATAAAGCTAAACGAACCGTTCACTGGGCATTCATCCGTACGAAAATCCCTATTGTTTTACCTGTTTTTACAAGGAAATAAAATGTGAAAAAAATATTTCTACATCCCATGGCCTTTCCCAACCATTTAAATTTTTCTCTTACAGGTCTAACACTTCCGAAAAACCAATACAACGCCCACCCGGAACAATATATAAAGCTAAACGAACCGTTCACTGGGTACTTACCCGTACGAAAATCCCTATTGATTTATCTGTTTTTACAGGGAATTAAAATGTGAAAAAAATATTTCTACATCCCATGGCCTTTCCCAACCATTTAAATTTTTCTCTTACAGGTCTAACACTTCCGAAAAACCAATACAACGCCCACCCGGAACAATATATAAAGCTAAACGAACCGTTCACTGGGTACTTATCCGTACGAAAATCCCTATAGATTTATCTGTTTTTACAGGGAATTAAAATGTGAAAAAAATATTTCTACATCCCATGGCCTTTCCCAACCATTTATATTTTTCTCTTACAGGTCTAACACTTCCGAAAAACCAATACAACGCCCAACCGGAACAATATATAAAGCTAAACGAACCGTTCACTGGGTACATATCCGTACGAAAATCCCTATTGATTTATCTGTTTTTACAGGGAATTAAAATGTGAAAAAAATATTTCTACATCCCATGGCCTTTCCCAACCATTTAAATTTTTCTCTTACAGGCTAACACTTCCGAAAAACCAATACAACGCCCAACCGGAACAATATATAAAGCTAAACGAACCGTTCACTGGGTACATATCCGTACGAAAATCCCTATTGATTTATCTGTTTTTACAGGGAATTAAAATGTGAAAAAAATATTTCTACATCCCATGGCCTTTCCCAACCATTTAAATTTTTCTCTTACAGGGCTAACACTTCCGAAAAACCAATAGAACGCCCACCCGGAACAATATATAAAGCAAAACGAACCGTTCACTGGGTACTTATCCGTCCGAAAATCCCTATTGATTTACCTGTTTTTACAAGGAAATAAAATGTGAAAAAAATATTTCTACATCCCATGGCCTTTCCCAACCATTTAAATTTTTCTCTTACAGGGCTAACACTTCCGAAAAACCAATACAACACCCACCCGGAACAATATATAAAGCTAAACGAACCGTTCACTGGGTACTTATCCGTACGAAAATCCCTATTGATTTATCTGTTTTTACAGGGAATTAAAATGTGAAAAAAATATTTCTACATCCCATGGCCTTTCCCAACCATTTAAATTTTTCTCTTACAGGTCTAACACTTCCGAAAAACCAATACAACGCCCACCCGGAACAATATATAAAGCTAAACGAACCATTCACTGGGTACTTATCCGTACGAAAATCCCTATTGATTTATCTGTTTTTACAGGGAATTAAAATGTGAAAAAAATATTTCTACATCCCATGGCCTTTCCCAACCATTTAAATTTTTCTCTTACAGGTCTAACACTTCCGAAAAACCAATACAACGCCCAACCGGAACAATATATGAAGGTAAACGAACCGTTCACTGGGTACATATCCGTACGAAAATCCCTATTGATTTATCTGTTTTTACAGGGAATTAAAATGTGAAAAAAATATTTCTACATCCCATGGCCTTTCCCAACCATTTAAATTTTTCTCTTACAGGGCTAACACTTCCGAAAAACCAATAGAACGCCCACCCGGAACAATATATAAAGCAAAACGAACCGTTCACTGGGTACTTATCCGTCCGAAAATCCCTATTGATTTACCTGTTTTTACAAGGAAATAAAATGTGAAAAAATATTTCTACATCCCATGGCCTTTCCCAACCATTTAAATTTTTCTCTTACAGGGCTAACACTTCCGAAAAACCAATACAACGCCCACCCGGAACAATATATAAAGCTAAACGAACCGTTCACTGGGTACTTACCCGTACGAAAATCCCTATTGATTTATCTGTTTTTACAGGGAATTAAAATGTGAAAAAAATATTTCTACATCCCATGGCCTTTCCCAACCATTTAAATTTTTCTCTTACAGGTCTAACACTTCTGAAAAACCAATACAACGCCCACCCGGAACAATATATAAAGCTAAACGAACCGTTCACTGGGTACTTATCCGTACGAAAATCCCTATAGATTTATCTGTTTTTACAGGGAATTAAAATGTGAAAAAAATATTTCTACATCCCATGGCCTTTCCCAACCATTTATATTTTTCTCTTACAGGTCTAACACTTCCGAAAAACCAATACAACGCCCAACCGGAACAATATATAAAGCTAAACGAACCGTTCACTGGGTACATATCCGTACGAAAATCCCTATTGATTTATCTGTTTTTACAGGGAATTAAAATGTGAAAAAAATATTTCTACATCCCATGGCCTTTCCCAACCATTTAAATTTTTCTCTTACAGGGCTAACACTTCCGAAAAACCAATACAACGCCCAACCGGAACAATATATAAAGCTAAACGAACCGTTCACTGGGTACATATCCGTACGAAAATCCCTATTGATTTATCTGTTTTTACAGGGAATTAAAATGTGAAAAAAATATTTCTACATCCCATGGCCTTTCCCAACCATTTAAATTTTTCTCTTACAGGGCTAACACTTCCGAAAAACCAATAGAACGCCCACCCGGAACAATATATAAAGCAAAACGAACCGTTCACTGGGTACTTATCCGTCCGAAAATCCCTATTGATTTACCTGTTTTTACAA
This sequence comes from Paroedura picta, assembly GCF_049243985.1. Taxonomy (NCBI): domain Eukaryota; kingdom Metazoa; phylum Chordata; class Lepidosauria; order Squamata; family Gekkonidae; genus Paroedura; species Paroedura picta. The sequence continues at coordinate 21,234,146 of NC_135372.1, forward strand.
GGAAATAAAATGTGAAAAAAATATTTCTACATCCCATGGCCTTTCCCAACCATTTAAATTTTTCTCTTACAGGTCTAACACTTCCGAAAAACCAATACAACGCCCACCCGGAACAATATATAAAGCTAAACGAACCGTTCACTGGGTACTTATCCGTACGAAAATCCCTATTGATTTATCTGTTTTTACAGGGAATTAAAATGTGAAAAAAATATTTCTACATCCCATGGCCTTTCCCAACCATTTAAATTTTTCTCTTACAGGTCTAACACTTCCGAAAAACCAATACAACGCCCAACCGGAACAATATATAAAGCTAAACGAACCGTTCACTGGGTACATATCCGTACGAAAATGCCTATTGATTTATCTGTTTTTACAGGGAATTAAAATGTGAAAAAAATATTTCTACATCCCATGGCCTTTCCCAACCATTTAAATTTTTCTCTTACAGGGCTAACACTTCCGAAAAACCAATAGAACGCCCACCCGGAACAATATATAAAGCAAAACGAACCGTTCACTGGGTACTTATCCGTCCGAAAATCCCTATTGATTTACCTGTTTTTACAAGGAAATAAAATGTGAAAAAATATTTCTACATCCCATGGCCTTTCCCAACCATTTAAATTTTTCTCTTACAGGGCTAACACTTCCGAAAAACCAATACAACACCCACCCGGAACAATATATAAAGCTAAACGAACCGTTCACTGGGTACATATGCGTACGAAAATCCCTATTGATTTACCTGTTTTTACAAGGAAATAAAATATGAAAAAAATATTTCTACATCCCATGGCCTTTCCCAACCATTTAAATTTTTCTCTTACAGGTCTAACACTTCCAAAAAACCAATACAATGCCCACCCGGAACAATATATAAAGCTAAACGAACCGTTCAATGGGCACTTATCCTTACGAAAATCCCTATTGATGTACCTGTTTTTACAAGGAAATAAAATGTGAAAAAAATATTTCTACATCCCATGGTCTTTCCCAACAATTTAAATTTTTCTCTTACAGGTCTAACACTTCCGAAAAACCAATACAACGCCCACCCGGAACAATATATAAAGCTAAACGAACCGTTCACTGGGTACATATGCGTACGAAAATCCCTATTGATTTACCTGTTTTTACAAGGAAATAAAATGTGAAAAAAATATTTCTACATCCCATGGCCTTTCCCAACCATTTAAATTTTTCTCTTACAGGTCTAACACTTCTGAAAAACCAATACAACGCCCACCCGGAACAATATATAAAGCTAAACGAACCATTCACTGGGTACTTATCCGTACGAAAATCCCTATTGATTTATCTGTTTTTACAGGGAATTAAAATGTGAAAAAAATATTTCTACATCCCATGGCCTTTCCCAACCATTTAAATTTTTCTCTTACAGGTCTAACACTTCCGAAAAACCAATACAACGCCCAACCGGAACAATATATGAAGGTAAACGAACCGTTCACTGGGTACATATCCGTACGAAAATCCCTATTGATTTATCTGTTTTTACAGGGAATTAAAATGTGAAAAAAATATTTCTACATCCCATGGCCTTTCCCAACCATTTAAATTTTTCTCTTACAGGGCTAACACTTCCGAAAAACCAATAGAACGCCCACCCGGAACAATATATAAAGCAAAACGAACCGTTCACTGGGTACTTATCCGTCCGAAAATCCCTATTGATTTACCTGTTTTTACAAGGAAATAAAATGTGAAAAAATATTTCTACATCCCATGGCCTTTCCCAACCATTTAAATTTTTCTCTTACAGGGCTAACACTTCCGAAAAACCAATACAACGCCCACCCGGAACAATATATAAAGCTAAACGAACCGTTCACTGGGTACTTACCCGTACGAAAATCCCTATTGATTTATCTGTTTTTACAGGGAATTAAAATGTGAAAAAAATATTTCTACATCCCATGGCCTTTCCCAACCATTTAAATTTTTCTCTTACAGGTCTAACACTTCCGAAAAACCAATACAACGCCCACCCGGAACAATATATAAAGCTAAACGAACCGTTCACTGGGTACTTATCCGTACGAAAATCCCTATAGATTTATCTGTTTTTACAGGGAATAAAAATGTGAAAAAAATATTTCTACATCCCATGGCCTTTCCCAACCCTTTATATTTTTCTCTTACAGGTCTAACACTTCCGAAAAACCAATACAACGCCCAACCGGAACAATATATAAAGCTAAACGAACCGTTCACTGGGTACATATCCGTACGAAAATCCCTATTGATTTATCTGTTTTTACAGGGAATTAAAATGTGAAAAAAATATTTCTACATCCCATGGCCTTTCCCAACCATTTAAATTTTTCTCTTACAGGGCTAACACTTCCGAAAAACCAATACAACGCCCAACCGGAACAATATATAAAGCTAAACGAACCGTTCACTGGGTACATATCCGTACGAAAATCCCTATTGATTTATCTGTTTTTACAGGGAATTAAAATGTGAAAAAAATATTTCTACATCCCATGGCCTTTCCCAACCATTTAAATTTTTCTCTTACAGGGCTAACACTTCCGAAAAACCAATAGAACGCCCACCCGGAACAATATATAAAGCAAAACGAACCGTTCACTGGGTACTTATCCGTCCGAAAATCCCTATTGATTTACCTGTTTTTACAAGGAAATAAAATGTGAAAAAATATTTCTACATCCCATGGCCTTTCCCAACCATTTAAATTTTTCTCTTACAGGGCTAACACTTCCGAAAAACCAATACAACGCCCACCCGGAACAATATATAAAGCTAAACGAACCGTTCACTGGGTACTTACCCGTACGAAAATCCCTATTGATTTATCTGTTTTTACAGGGAATTAAAATGTGAAAAAAATATTTCTACATCCCATGGCCTTTCCCAACCATTTAAATTTTTCTCTTACAGGTCTAACACTTCCGAAAAACCAATACAACGCCCACCCGGAACAATATATAAAGCTAAACGAACCGTTCACTGGGTACTTATCCGTACGAAAATCCCTATAGATTTATCTGTTTTTACAGGGAATAAAAATGTGAAAAAAATATTTCTACATCCCATGGCCTTTCCCAACCCTTTATATTTTTCTCTTACAGGTCTAACACTTCCGAAAAACCAATACAACGCCCAACCGGAACAATATATAAAGCTAAACGAACCGTTCACTGGGTACATATCCGTACGAAAATCCCTATTGATTTATCTGTTTTTACAGGGAATTAAAATGTGAAAAAAATATTTCTACATCCCATGGCCTTTCCCAACCATTTAAATTTTTCTCTTACAGGGCTAACACTTCCGAAAAACCAATACAACGCCCAACCGGAACAATATATAAAGCTAAACGAACCGTTCACTGGGTACATATCCGTACGAAAATCCCTATTGATTTATCTGTTTTTACAGGGAATTAAAATGTGAAAAAAATATTTCTACATCCCATGGCCTTTCCCAACCATTTAAATTTTTCTCTTACAGGGCTAACACTTCCGAAAAACCAATAGAACGCCCACCCGGAACAATATATAAAGCAAAACGAACCGTTCACTGGGTACTTATCCGTCCGAAAATCCCTATTGATTTACCTGTTTTTACAAGGAAATAAAATGTGAAAAAAATATTTCTACATCCCATGGCCTTTCCCAACCATTTAAATTTTTCTCTTACAAGGCTAACACTTCCGAAAAACCAATACAACACCCACCCGGAACAATATATAAAGCTAAACGAACCGTTCACTGGGTACTTATCCGTACGAAAATCCCTATTGATTTATCTGTTTTTACAGGGAATTAAAATGTGAAAAAAATATTTCTACATCCCATGGCCTTTCCCAACCATTTAAATTTTTCTCTTACAGGTCTAACACTTCCGAAAAACCAATACAACGCCCACCCGGAACAATATATAAAGCTAAACGAACCGTTCACTGGGTACTTATCCGTACGAAAATCCCTATAGATTTATCTGTTTTTACAGGGAATAAAAATGTGAAAAAAATATTTCTACATCCCATGGCCTTTCCCAACCCTTTATATTTTTCTCTTACAGGTCTAACACTTCCGAAAAACCAATACAACGCCCAACCGGAACAATATATAAAGCTAAACGAACCGTTCACTGGGTACATATCCGTACGAAAATCCCTATTGATTTATCTGTTTTTACAGGGAATTAAAATGTGAAAAAAATATTTCTACATCCCATGGCCTTTCCCAACCATTTAAATTTTTCTCTTACAGGGCTAACACTTCCGAAAAACCAATACAACGCCCAACCGGAACAATATATAAAGCTAAACGAACCGTTCACTGGGTACATATCCGTACGAAAATCCCTATTGATTTATCTGTTTTTACAGGGAATTAAAATGTGAAAAAAATATTTCTACATCCCATGGCCTTTCCCAACCATTTAAATTTTTCTCTTACAGGGCTAACACTTCCGAAAAACCAATAGAACGCCCACCCGGAACAATATATAAAGCAAAACGAACCGTTCACTGGGTACTTATCCGTCCGAAAATCCCTATTGATTTACCTGTTTTTACAAGGAAATAAAATGTGAAAAAAATATTTCTACATCCCATGGCCTTTCCCAACCATTTAAATTTTTCTCTTACAAGGCTAACACTTCCGAAAAACCAATACAACACCCACCCGGAACAATATATAAAGCTAAACGAACCGTTCACTGGGTACTTATCCGTACGAAAATCCCTATTGATTTATCTGTTTTTACAGGGAATTAAAATGTGAAAAAAATATTTCTACATCCCATGGCCTTTCCCAACCATTTAAATTTTTCTCTTACAGGTCTAACACTTCCGAAAAACCAATACAACGCCCACCCGGAACAATATATAAAGCTAAACGAACCATTCACTGGGTACTTATCCGTACGAAAATCCCTATTGATTTATCTGTTTTTACAGGGAATTAAAATGTGAAAAAAATATTTCTACATCCCATGGCCTTTCCCAACCATTTAAATTTTTCTCTTACAGGTCTAACACTTCCGAAAAACCAATACAACGCCCAACCGGAACAATATATAAAGCTAAACGAACCGTTCACTGGGTACATATCCGTACGAAAATCCCTATTGATTTATCTGTTTTTACAGGGAATTAAAATGTGAAAAAAATATTTCTACATCCCATGGCCTTTCCCAACCATTTAAATTTTTCTCTTACAGGGCTAACACTTCCGAAAAACCAATAGAACGCCCACCCGGAACAATATATAAAGCAAAACGAACCGTTCACTGGGTACTTATCCGTCCGAAAATCCCTATTGATTTACCTGTTTTTACAAGGAAATAAAATGTGAAAAAATATTTCTACATCCCATGGCCTTTCCCAACCATTTAAATTTTTCTCTTACAGGGCTAACACTTCCGAAAAACCAATACAACACCCACCCGGAACAATATATAAAGCTAAACGAAACGTTCACTGGGTACTTATCCGTAAGAAAATCCCTATTGATTTACCTGTTTTTACAAGGAAATAAAATGTGAAAAAAATATTTCTACATCCCATGGCCTTTCCCAACCATTTAAATTTTTCTCTTACAGGTCTAACACTTCCGAAAAACCAATACAACGCCCACCCGGAACAATATATAAAGCTAAACGAACCGTTCACTGGGTACTTATCCGTACGAAAATCCCTATTGATTTACCTGTTTTTACAAGGAAATAAAATGTGAAAAAAATATTTCTACATCCCATGGCCTTTCCCAACCATTGAAATTTTTCTCTTACAGGGCTAACGCTTCCGAAAAACCAATACAACGCCCACCCGGAACAATATATAAAGCTAAACGAACCGTTCACTGGGTACATATGCGTACGAAAATCCCTATTGATTTACCTGTTTTTACAAGGAAATAAAATATGAAAAAAATATTTCTACATCCCATGGCCTTTCCCAACCATTTAAATTTTTCTCTTACAGGTCTAACACTTCCAAAAAACCAATACAATGCCCACCCGGAACAATATATAAAGCTAAACGAACCGTTCAATGGGCACTTATCCTTACGAAAATCCCTATTGATGTACCTGTTTTTACAAGGAAATAAAATGTGAAAAAAATATTTCTACATCCCATGGTCTTTCCCAACAATTTAAATTTTTCTCTTACAGGTCTAACACTTCCGAAAAACCAATACAACGCCCACCCGGAACAATATATAAAGCTAAACGAACCGTTCACTGGGTACATATGCGTACGAAAATCCCTATTGATTTACCTGTTTTTACAAGGACATAAAATATGAAAAAAATATTTCTACATCCCATGGCCTTTCCCAACCATTTAAATTTTTCTCTTACAGGTCTAACACTTCTGAAAAACCAATACAACGCCCACCCTGAAAAATATATAAAGCTAAACGAACCGTTCACTGGGCACTTATCCGTACAAAAATCCCTATTTTTTTACCTGTTTTTACAAGGAAATAAAATGTGAAAAAAATATTTCTACATCCCATGGCCTTTCCCAACCATTTAAATTTTTCTCTTATAGGTCTAACACTTCCGAAAAACCAATAGAACGCCCACCCGGAACAATATATAAAGCAAAACGAACCGTTCACTGGGTACTTATCCGTCCGAAAATCCCTATTGATTTACCTGTTTTTACAAGGAAATAAAATGTGAAAAAAATATTTCTACATCCCATGGCCTTTCCCAACCATTTAAATTTTTCTCTTACAGGGCTAACACTTCCGAAAAACCAATACAACACCCACCCGGAACAATATATAAAGCTAAACGAACCGTTCACTGGGTACTTATCCGTACGAAAATCCCTATTGATTTATCTGTTTTTACAGGGAATTAAAATGTGAAAAAAATATTTCTACATCCCATGGCCTTTCCCAACCATTTAAATTTTTCTCTTAGAGGTCTAACACTTCCGAAAAACCAATAGAACGCCCACCCGGAACAATATATAAAGCAAAACGAACCGTTCACTTGGTACTTATCCGTCCGAAAATCCCTATTGATTTACCTGTTTTTACAAGGAAATAAAATGTGAAAAAAATATTTCTACATCCCATGGCCTTTCCCAACCATTTAAATTTTTCTCTTACAGGGCTAACACTTCCGAAAAACCAATACAACACCCACCCGGAACAATATATAAAGCTAAACGAACCGTTCACTGGGTACTTATCCGTACGAAAATCCCTATTGATTTATCTGTTTTTACAGGGAATTAAAATGTGAAAAAAATATTTCTACATCCCATGGCCTTTCCCAACCATTTAAATTTTTCTCTTACAGGTCTAACACTTCCGAAAAACCAATACAACGCCCACCCGGAACAATATATAAAGCTAAACGAACCATTCACTGGGTACTTATCCGTACGAAAATCCCTATTGATTTATCTGTTTTTACAGGGAATTAAAATGTGAAAAAAATATTTCTACATCCCATGGCCTTTCCCAACCATTTAAATTTTTCTCTTACAGGTCTAACACTTCCGAAAAACCAATACAACGCCCAACCGGAACAATATATAAAGCTAAACGAACCGTTCACTGGGTACATATCCGTACGAAAATCCCTATTGATTTATCTGTTTTTACAGGGAATTAAAATGTGAAAAAAATATTTCTACATCCCATGGCCTTTCCCAACCATTTAAATTTTTCTCTTACAGGGCTAACACTTCCGAAAAACCAATAGAACGCCCACCCGGAACAATATATAAAGCAAAACGAACCGTTCACTGGGTACTTATCCGTCCGAAAATCCCTATTGATTTACCTGTTTTTACAAGGAAATAAAATGTGAAAAAATATTTCTACATCCCATGGCCTTTCCCAACCATTTAAATTTTTCTCTTACAGGGCTAACACTTCCGAAAAACCAATACAACACCCACCCGGAACAATATATAAAGCTAAACGAAACGTTCACTGGGTACTTATCCGTAAGAAAATCCCTATTGATTTACCTGTTTTTACAAGGAAATAAAATGTGAAAAAAATATTTCTACATCCCATGGCCTTTCCCAACCATTTAAATTTTTCTCTTACAGGTCTAACACTTCCGAAAAACCAATACAACGCCCACCCGGAACAATATATAAAGCTAAACGAACCGTTCACTGGGTACTTATCCGTACGAAAATCCCTATTGATTTACCTGTTTTTACAAGGAAATAAAATGTGAAAAAAATATTTCTACATCCCATGGCCTTTCCCAACCATTGAAATTTTTCTCTTACAGGGCTAACGCTTCCGAAAAACCAATACAACGCCCACCCGGAACAATATATAAAGCTAAACGAACCGTTCACTGGGTACATATGCGTACGAAAATCCCTATTGATTTACCTGTTTTTACAAGGAAATAAAATATGAAAAAAATATTTCTACATTCCATGGCCTTTCCCAACCATTTAAATTTTTCTCTTACAGGTCTAACACTTCCAAAATACCAATACAATGCCCACCCGGAACAATATATAAAGCTAAACGAACCGTTCAATGGGCACTTATCCTTACGAAAATCCCTATTGATGTACCTGTTTTTACAAGGAAATAAAATGTGAAAAAAATATTTCTACATCCCATGGTCTTTCCCAACAATTTAAATTTTTCTCTTACAGGTCTAACACTTCCGAAAAACCAATACAACGCCCACCCGGAACAATATATAAAGCTAAACGAACCGTTCACTGGTTACATATGCGTACGAAAATCCCTATTGATTTACCTGTTTTTACAAGGACATAAAATATGAAAAAAATATTTCTACATCCCATGGCCTTTCCCAACCATTTAAATTTTTCTCTTACAGGTCTAACACTTCTGAAAAACCAATACAACGCCCACCCTGAACAATATATAAAGCTAAACGAACCGTTCACTGGGCACTTATCCGTACAAAAATCCCTATTTTTTTACCTGTTTTTACAAGGAAATAAAATGTGAAAAAAATATTTCTACATCCCATGGCCTTTCCCAACCATTTAAATTTTTCTCTTATAGGTCTAACACTTCCGAAAAACCAATAGAACGCCCACCCGGAACAATATATAAAGCAAAACGAACCGTTCACTGGGTACTTATCCGTCCGAAAATCCCTATTGATTTACCTGTTTTTACAAGGAAATAAAATGTGAAAAAAATATTTCTACATCCCATGGCCTTTCCCAACCATTTAAATTTTTCTCTTACAGGGCTAACACTTCCGAAAAACCAATACAACACCCACCCGGAACAATATATAAAGCTAAACGAACCGTTCACTGGGTACTTATCCGTACGAAAATCCCTATTGATTTATCTGTTTTTAGAGGGAATTAAAATGTGAAAAAAATATTTCTACATCCCATGGCCTTTCCCAACCATTTAAATTTTTCTCTTACAGGTCTAACACTTCCGAAAAACCAATACAACGCCCACCCGGAACAATATATAAAGCTAAACGAACCGTTCACTGGGTACTTATCCGTACGAAAATCCCTATTGATTTATCTGTTTTTACAGGGAATTAAAATGTGAAAAAAATATTTCTACATCCCATGGCCTTTCCCAACCATTTAAATTTTTCTCTTACAGGGCTAACACTTCCGAAAAACCAATAGAACGCCCACCCGGAACAATATATAAAGCAAAACGAACCGTTCACTGGGTACTTATCCGTCCGAAAATCCCTATTGATTTACCTGTTTTTACAAGGAAATAAAATGTGAAAAAATATTTCTACATCCCATGGCCTTTCCCAACCATTTAAATTTTTCTCTTACAGGGCTAACACTTCCGAAAAACCAATAGAACGCCCACCCGGAACAATATATAAAGCAAAACGAACCGTTCACTGGGTACTTATCCGTCCGAAAATCCCTATTGATTTACCTGTTTTTACAAGGAAATAAAATGTGAAAAAATATTTCTACATCCCATGGCCTTTCCCAACCATTTAAATTTTTCTCTTACAGGGCTAACACTTCCGAAAAACCAATACAACACCCACCCGGAACAATATATAAAGCTAAACGAAACGTTCACTGGGTACTTATCCGTAAGAAAATCCCTATTGATTTACCTGTTTTTACAAGGAAATAAAATGTGAAAAAAATATTTCTACATCCCATGGCCTTTCCCAACCATTTAAATTTTTCTCTTACAGGTCTAACACTTCCGAAAAACCAATACAACGCCCACCCGGAACAATATATAAAGCTAAACGAACCGTTCACTGGGTACTTATCCGTACGAAAATCCCTATTGATTTATCTGTTTTTACAGGGAATTAAAATGTGAAAAAAATATTTCTACATCCCATGGCCTTTCCCAACCATTTAAATTTTTCTCTTACAGGGCTAACACTTCCGAAAAACCAATAGAACGCCCACCCGGAACAATATATAAAGCAAAACGAACCGTTCACTGGGTACTTATCCGTCCGAAAATCCCTATTGATTTACCTGTTTTTACAAGGAAATAAAATGTGAAAAAATATTTCTACATCCCATGGCCTTTCCCAACCATTTAAATTTTTCTCTTACAGGGCTAACACTTCCGAAAAACCAATACAACACCCACCTGGAACAATATATAAAGCTAAACGAAACGTTCACTGGGTACTTATCCGTAAGAAAATCCCTATTGATTTACCTGTTTTTACAAGGAAATAAAATGTGAAAAAAATATTTCTACATCCCATGGCCTTTCCCAACCATTTAAATTTTTCTCTTACAGGTCTAACACTTCCGAAAAACCAATACAACGCCCACCCGGAACAATATATAAAGCTAAACGAACCATTCACTGGGTACTTATCCGTACGAAAATCCCTATTGATTTATCTGTTTTTACAGGGAATTAAAATGTGAAAAAAATATTTCTACATCCCATGGCCTTTCCCAACCATTTAAATTTTTCTCTTACAGTTCTAACACTTCCGAAAAACCAATACAACGCCCAACCGGAACAATATATAAAGCTAAACGAACCGTTCACTGGGTACATATCCGTACGAAAATCCCTATTGATTTATCTGTTTTTACAGGGAATTAAAATGTGAAAAAAATATTTCTACATCCCATGGCCTTTCCCAACCATTTAAATTTTTCTCTTACAGGGCTAACACTTCCGAAAAACCAATAGAACGCCCACCCGGAACAATATATAAAGCAAAACGAACCGTTCACTTGGTACTTATCCGTCCGAAAATCCCTATTGATTTACCTGTTTTTACAAGGAAATAAAATGTGAAAAAATATTTCTACATCCCATGGCCTTTCCCAACCATTTAAATTTTTCTCTTACAGGGCTAACACTTCCGAAAAACCAATACAACGCCCACCCGGAACAATATATAAAGCTAAACGAACCGTTCACTGGGTACTTATCCGTACGAAAATCCCTATTGATTTATCTGTTGTTACAGGGAATTAAAATGTGAAAAAAATATTTCTACATCCCATGGCCTTTCCCAACCATTTAAATTTTTCTCTTACAGGGCTAACACTTCCGAAAAACCAATAGAACGCCCACCCGGAACAATATATAAAGCAAAACGAACCGTTCACTGGGTACTTATCCGTCCGAAAATCCCTATTGATTTACCTGTTTTTACAAGGAAATAAAATGTGAAAAAATATTTCTACATCCCATGGCCTTTCCCAACCATTTAAATTTTTCTCTTACAGGGCTAACACTTCTGAAAAACCAATACAACACCCACCTGGAACAATATATAAAGCTAAACGAAACGTTCACTGGGTACTTATCCGTAAGAAAATCCCTATTGATTTACCTCTTTTTACAAGGAAATAAAATGTGAAAAAAATATTTCTACATCCCATGGCCTTTCCCAACCATTTAAATTTTTCTCTTACAGTTCTAACACTTCCGAAAAACCAATACAACGCCCAACCGGAACAATATATAAAGCTAAACGAACCGTTCACTGGGTACATATCCGTACGAAAATCCCTATTGATTTATCTGTTTTTACAGGGAATTAAAATGTGAAAAAAATATTTCTACATCCCATGGCCTTTCCCAACCATTTAAATTTTTCTCTTACAGGGCTAACACTTCCGAAAAACCAATAGAACGCCCACCCGGAACAATATATAAAGCAAAACGAACCGTTCACTGGGTACTTATCCGTCCGAAAATCCCTATTGATTTACCTGTTTTTACAAGGAAATAAAATGTGAAAAAATATTTCTACATCCCATGGCCTTTCCCAACCATTTAAATTTTTCTCTTACAGGGCTAACACTTCCGAAAAACCAATACAACACCCACCTGGAACAATATATAAAGCTAAACGAAACGTTCACTGGGTACTTATCCGTAAGAAAATCCCTATTGATTTACCTGTTTTTACAAGGAAATAAAATGTGAAAAAAATATTTCTACATCCCATGGCCTTTCCCAACCATTTAAATTTTTCTCTTACAGGTCTAACACTTCCGAAAAACCAATACAACGCCCACCCGGAACAATATATAAAGCTAAACGAACCATTCACTGGGTACTTATCCGTACGAAAATCCCTATTGATTTATCTGTTTTTACAGGGAATTAAAATGTGAAAAAAATATTTCTACATCCCATGGCCTTTCCCAACCATTTAAATTTTTCTCTTACAGTTCTAACACTTCCGAAAAACCAATACAACGCCCAACCGGAACAATATATAAAGCTAAACGAACCGTTCACTGGGTACATATCCGTACGAAAATCCCTATTGATTTATCTGTTTTTACAGGGAATTAAAATGTGAAAAAAATATTTCTACATCCCATGGCCTTTCCCAACCATTTAAATTTTTCTCTTACAGGGCTAACACTTCCGAAAAACCAATAGAACGCCCACCCGGAACAATATATAAAGCAAAACGAACCGTTCACTTGGTACTTATCCGTCCGAAAATCCCTATTGATTTACCTGTTTTTACAAGGAAATAAAATGTGAAAAAATATTTCTACATCCCATGGCCTTTCCCAACCATTTAAATTTTTCTCTTACAGGGCTAACACTTCCGAAAAACCAATACAACGCCCACCCGGAACAATATATAAAGCTAAACGAACCGTTCACTGGGTACTTATCCGTACGAAAATCCCTATTGATTTATCTGTTGTTACAGGGAATTAAAATGTGAAAAAAATATTTCTACATCCCATGGCCTTTCCCAACCATTTAAATTTTTCTCTTACAGGGCTAACACTTCCGAAAAACCAATAGAACGCCCACCCGGAACAATATATAAAGCAAAACGAACCGTTCACTGGGTACTTATCCGTCCGAAAATCCCTATTGATTTACCTGTTTTTACAAGGAAATAAAATGTGAAAAAATATTTCTACATCCCATGGCCTTTCCCAACCATTTAAATTTTTCTCTTACAGGGCTAACACTTCTGAAAAACCAATACAACACCCACCCGGAACAATATATAAAGCTAAACGAAACGTTCACTGGGTACTTATCCGTAAGAAAATCCCTATTGATTTACCTGTTTTTACAAGGAAATAAAATGTGAAAAAAATATTTCTACATCCCATGGCCTTTCCCAACCATTTAAATTTTTCTCTTACAGGTCTAACACTTCCGAAAAACCAATACAACGCCCACCCGGAACAATATATAAAGCTAAACGAACCGTTCACTGGGTACTTATCCGTACGAAAATCCCTATTGATTTACCTGTTTTTACAAGGAAATAAAATGTGAAAAAAATATTTCTACATCCCATGGCCTTTCCCAACCATTGAAATTTTTCTCTTACAGGGCTAACACTTCCGAAAAACCAATACAACGCCCACCCGGAACAATATATAAAGCTAAACGAACCGTTCACTGGGTACATATGCGTACGAAAATCCCTATTGATTTACCTGTTTTTACAAGGAAATAAAATATGAAAAAAATATTTCTACATCCCATGGCCTTTCCCAACCATTTAAATTTTTCTCTTACAGGTCTAACACTTCCAAAAAACCAATACAATTCCCAACCCGGAACAATATATAAAGCTAAACGAACCGTTCAATGGGCACTTATCCTTACGAAAATCCCTATTGATGTACCTGTTTTTACAAGGAAATAAAATGTGAAAAAAATATTTCTACATCCCATGGTCTTTCCCAACAATTTAAATTTTTCTCTTACAGGTCTAACACTTCCGAAAAACCAATACAACGCACACCCGGAACAATATATAAAGCTAAACGAACTGTTCACTGGGTACATATGCGTACGAAAATCCCTATTGATTTACCTGTTTTTACAAGGACATAAAATATGAAAAAAATATTTCTACATCCCATGGCCTTTCCCAACCATTTACATTTTTCTCTTACAGGTCTAACACTTCTGAAAAACCAATACAACGCCCACCCTGAACAATATATAAAGCTAAACGAACCGTTCACTGGGCACTTATCCGTACAAAAATCCCTATTTTTTTACCTGTTTTTACAAGGAAATAAAATGTGAAAAAAATATTTCTACATCCCATGGCCTTTCCCAACCATTTAAATTTTTCTCTTATAGGTCTAACACTTCCGAAAAACCAATACAACACCCACCTGGAACAATATATAAAGCTAAACGAACCGTTCAATGGGCACTTATCCTTACGAAAATCCCTATTGATTTATCTGTTTTTACAAGAAAATAAAATGTGAAAAAAATATTTCTACATCCCATGGCCTTTCCCAACCATTTAAATTTTTCTCTTACAGGTCTAACACTTCCGAAAAACCAATACAACGCCCACCCGGAACAATATATAAAGCTAAACGAACCGCTTACTGGGTACTTACACGTACGAAAATCCCTATTGATTTACCTGTTTTTACAAGGAAATAAAATGTGAAAAAAATATTTCTAAATCCAATGGCCTTTCCCAACCATTTAAATTTTTCTCTTACAGGTCTAACACTTCTGAGAAACCAATACAACGCCCACCCGGAACAATATATAAAGCTAAACGAAACGTTCACTGGGTACTTATCCGTAAGAAAATCCCTATTGATTTATCTGTTTTTACAAGGAAGTAAAATGTGAAAAAAATATTTCTACATCCCATGGCCTTTCCCAACCATTTAAATTTTTCTCTTACAGGTCTAACACTTCCGAAAAACCAATACAACGCCCACCCGGAACAATATATAAAGCTAAACGAACTGTTCACTGGGTACTTATCCGTACGAAAATCCCTATTGATTTACCTGTTTTTACAAGGAAATAAAATGTGGAAAAAATATTTCTACATCCCATGGCCTTTCCCAGCCATTTAAATTTTTCTCTTACAGGTCTAACACTTCTGAGAAACCAATACAACGCCCACCGGGAACAATATATAAAGCTAAACGAACCGTTAACTGGGCACTTACCTGTACGAAAATCCCTATTGATTTACCTGTTTTTACAAGGAAATAAAATGTGAAAAAAATATTTCTACATCCCATGGCCTTTCCCAACCATTTAAATTTTTCTCTTACAGGTCTAACACTTCCGAAAAACCAATACAACGCCCATCCGGAACAATATATAAAGCTAAACGAACCGTTCACTGGGCACTTATCCGTACGAAAATCCCTATTGATTTACCTGTTTTTACAAGGAAATAAAATGTGAAAAAAATATTTCTACATCCAATGGCCTTTCCCAACCATTTAAATTTTTCTCTTACAGGTCTAACACTTCTGAGAAACCAATACAACGCCCACCCGGAACAATATATAAAGCTAAACGAACCGTTCACTGGGCACTTATCTGTACGAAAATCCCTATTGATTTACCTGTTTTTACAAGGAAATAAAATGTGAAAAAAATATTTCTACATCCCATGGCCTTTCCCAACCATTTAAATTTTTCTCTAACAAGTCTAACACTTCCGAAAAACCAATACAACGCCCACCCGGAACAATATATAAAGCTAAACGAACCGTTCACTGGGCACTTATCCGTACGAAAATCCCTATTGATTTACCTGTTTTTACAAGGAAATAATATGTGAAAAAAATATTTCTACATCCCATGGCCTTTCCCAACCATTTAAATTTTTGTCTTACATGTCTAACACTTCCGAAAAACCAATACATCTCCCACCCGGAACAATATATAAAGCTAAACGAACCGTTCACTGGGTACTTATGCGTACGAAAATCCCTATTGATTTACCAGTTTTTACAAGGAAATAAAATATGAAAAAAATATTTCTACATCCCATGGCCTTTCCCAACCATTTAAATTTTTCTCTTACAGGTCTAACACTTCTGAAAAACCAATACAACGCCCACCCGGAACAATATATAAAACTAAACGAACCGTTCACTGGGCACTTATCCGTACAATAATCCCTATTGTTTTACCTGTTTTTACAAGGAAATAAAATGTGAAAAAAAATTTTCTACATCCCATGGCCTTTCCCAACCATTTAAATTTTTCTCTTACAGGTCTAACACTTCTGAGAAACCAATACAACGCCCACCGGGAACAATATATAAAGCTAAACGAACCGTTAACTGGGCACTTACCTGTACGAAAATCCCTATTGATTTACCTGTTTTTACAAGGAAATAAAATGTGAAAAAAATATTTCTACATCCCATGGCCTTTCCCAACCATTTAAATTTTTCTCTTACAGGTCTAACACTTCCGAAAAACCAATACAACGCCCACCCGGAACAATATATAAAGCTAAACGAACCGTTCACTAGGCACTTATCCGTACGAAAATCCCTATTGATTTACCTGTTTTTACAAGGAAATAAAATGTGAAAAAAATATTTCTACATCCAATGGCCTTTCCCAACCATTTAAATTTTTCTCTTACAGGTCTAACACTTCCGAGAAACCAATACAACGCCCACCCGGAACAATATATAAAGCTAAACGAACCGTTCACTGGGTACTTATCCGTACGAAAATCCCTATAGATTTACCTGTTTTTACAAGGAAATAAAATGTGAAAAAAATATTTCTACATCCCATGGCCTTTCCCAACCATTTATATTTTTCTCTTACAGGTCTAACACTTCCGAAAAACCAATACAACGCCCACCCGGAACAATATATAAAGCTAAACGAACCGTTCACTGGGCACTAATCTGTACGAAAATCCCTATTGATTTACCTGTTTTTACAAGGAAGTAAAATGTGAAAAAAATATTTCTACATCCCATGGCCTTTCCCAACCATTTAAATTTTTCTCTTACAGGTCTAACACTTCCGAAAAACCAATACAACGCCCACCCGGAACAATATATAAATCCAAACGAACCGTTCACTGGGCACTTATCCGTACGAAAATCCCTATTGATTTACCTGTTTTTACAAGGAAATAATATGTGAAAAAAATATTTCTACATCCCATGGCCTTTCCCAACCATTTAAATTTTTGTCTTACATGTCTAACACTTCCGAAAAACCAATACAACTCCCACCCGGAACAATATATAAAGCTAAACGAACTGTTCACTAGGTACTTATGCGTACGAAAATCCCTATTGATTTACCAGTTTTTACAAGGAAATAAAATATGAAAAAAATATTTCTACATCCCATGGCCTTTCCCAACCATTTAAATTTTTCTCTTACAGGTCTAACACTTCTGAAAAACCAATACAACGCCCACCCGGAACAATATATAAAACTAAACGAACCGTTCACTGGGCACTTATCCGTACAAAAATCCCTATTGTTTTACCTGTTTTTACAAGGAAATAAAATGTGAAAAAAATATTTCTACATCCCATGGCCTTTCCCAACCATTTAAATTTTTCTCTTACAGGTCTAACACTTCTGAGAAACCAATACAACGCCCACCGGGAACAATATATAAAGCTAAACGAACCGTTAACTGGGCACTTACCTGTACGAAAATCCCTATTGATTTACCTGTTTTTACAAGGAAATAAAATGTGAAAAAAATATTTCTACATCCCATGGCCTTTCCCAACCATTTAAAATTTTCTCTTACAGGTCTAACACTTCCGAAAAACCAATACAACGCCCACCCGGAACAATATATAAAGCTAAACGAACCGTTCACTGGGCAATTATCCGTACGAAAATCCCTATTGATTTACCTGTTTTTACAAGGAAATAAAATGTGAAAAAAATATTTCTACATCCAATGGCCTTTCCCAACCATTTAAATTTTTCTCTTACAGGTTTAACACTTCCGAGAAACCAATACAACGCCCACCCGGAACAATATATAAAGCTAAACGAACCGTTCACTGGGCAATTATCCGTACGAAAATCCCTATTGATTTACCTGTTTTTACAAGGAAATAAAATGTGAAAAAAATATTTCTACATCCCATGGCCTTTCCCAACCATTTATATTTTTCTCTTACAGGTCTAACACTTCCGAGAAACCAATACAACGCCCACCCGGAACAATATATAAAGCAAAACGAACCGTTCACTGGGTACTTATCCGTACGAAAATCCCTATAGATTTACCTGTTTTTACAAGGAAATAAAATGTGAAAAAAATATTTCTACATCCCATGGCCTTTCCCAACCATTTATATTTTTCTCTTACAGGTCTAACACTTCCGAAAAACCAATACAACGCCCACCCGGAACAATATATAAAGCTAAACGAACCGTTCACTGGGCACTAATCTGTACGAAAATCCCTATTGATTTACCTGTTTTTACAAGGAAGTAAAATGTGAAAAAAATATTTCTACATCCCATGGCCTTTCCCAACCATTTAAATTTTTCTCTTACAGGTCTAACACTTCCGAAAAACCAATACAACGCCCACCCGGAACAATATATAAAGCTAAACGAACCGTTCACTGGGCACTTATCTGTACGAAAATCTCTATTGATTTACCTGTTTTTACAAGGAAATAAAATGTGAAAAAAATATTTCTACATCCCATGGCCTTTCCCAACCATTTAAATTTTTCTCTTACAGGTCTAACACTTCCGAAAAACCAATACAACGCCCACCCGGAACAATATATAAAGCTAAACGAACCGTTCACTGGGTACTTATCCGTACGAAAATCCCTATTGATTTACCTGTTTTTAAAAGGAAGTAAAATGTGAAAAAAATATTTCTACATCCCATGGCCTTTCCCAACCATTTAAATTTTTCTCTTACAGGTCTAACACTTCTGAAAAACCAATACAACGCCCACCCGGAACAATATATAAAGCTAAACGAACCGTTCACTGGGCACTTATCCGTACGAAAATCCCTATTGTTTTACCTGTTTTTACAAGGAAATAAAATGTGAAAAAAATATTTCTACATCCCATGGCCTTTCCCAACCATTTAAATTTTTCTCTTACAGGTCTAACACTTCCGAAAAACCAATACAACACCGACCTGGAACAATATATAAAGCTAAACGAAGCGTTCAATGGGCACTTATCCTTACGAAAATCCCTATTGATTTACCTGTATTTACAAGGAAATAAAATGTGAAAAAAATATTTCTACATCCCATGGCCTTTCCCAACCATTTAAATTTTTCTCTTACAGTTCTAACACTTCTGAAAAAGCAATACAACGCCCACCCGGAACAATATATAAAACTAAACGAACCGTTCACTGGGCACTTATCCGTACAAAAATCCCTATTGTTTTACCTGTTTTTACAAGGAAATAAAATGTGAAAAAAATATTTCTACATCCCATGGCCATTCCCAACCATTTAAATTTTTCTCTTACAGGTCTAACACTTCTGAGAAACCAATACAACGCCCACCCGGAACAATATATAAAGCTAAACGAACCGTTCACTGGGCACTTATCCGTACGAAAATCCCTATTGATTTACCTGTTTTTACAAGGAAATAAAATGTGAAAAAAATATTTCTACATCCAATGGCCTTTCCCAACCATTTAAATTTTTCTCTTACAGGTCTAACACTTCCGAGAAACCAATACAACGCCCACCCGGAACAATATATAAAGCTAAACGAACCGTTCACTGGGTACTTATCCGTACGAAAATCCCTATAGATTTACCTGTTTTTACAAGGAAATAAAATGTGAAAAAAATATTTCTACATCCCATGGCCTTTCCCAACCATTTATATTTTTCTCTTACAGGTCTAACACTTCCGAGAAACCAATACAACGCCCACCCGGAACAATATATAAAGCTAAACGAACCGCTTACTGGGTACTTACACGTACGAAAATCCCTATTGATTTACCTGTTTTTACAAGGAAATAAAATGTGAAAAAAATATTTCTAAATCCAATGGCCTTTCCCAACCATTTAAATTTTTCTCTTACAGGTCTAACACTTCTGAGAAACCAATACAACGCCCACCCGGAACAATATATAAAGCTAAACGAAACGTTCACTGGGTACTTATCCGTAAGAAAATCCCTATTGATTTATCTGTTTTTACAAGGAAGTAAAATGTGAAAAAAATATTTCTACATCCCATGGCCTTTCCCAACCATTTAAATTTTTCTCTTACAGGTCTAACACTTCCGAAAAACCAATACAACGCCCACCCGGAACAATATATAAAGCTAAACGAACTGTTCACTGGGTACTTATCCGTACGAAAATCCCTATTGATTTACCTGTTTTTACAAGGAAATAAAATGTGGAAAAAATATTTCTACATCCCATGGCCTTTCCCAGCCATTTAAATTTTTCTCTTACAGGTCTAACACTTCTGAGAAACCAATACAACGCCCACCGGGAACAATATATAAAGCTAAACGAACCGTTAACTGGGCACTTACCTGTACGAAAATCCCTATTGATTTACCTGTTTTTACAAGGAAATAAAATGTGAAAAAAATATTTCTACATCCCATGGCCTTTCCCAACCATTTAAATTTTTCTCTTACAGGTCTAACACTTCCGAAAAACCAATACAACGCCCATCCGGAACAATATATAAAGCTAAACGAACCGTTCACTGGGCACTTATCCGTACGAAAATCCCTATTGATTTACCTGTTTTTACAAGGAAATAAAATGTGAAAAAAATATTTCTACATCCAATGGCCTTTCCCAACCATTTAAATTTTTCTCTTACAGGTCTAACACTTCTGAGAAACCAATACAACGCCCACCCGGAACAATATATAAAGCTAAACGAACCGTTCACTGGGCACTTATCTGTACGAAAATCCCTATTGATTTACCTGTTTTTACAAGGAAATAAAATGTGAAAAAAATATTTCTACATCCCATGGCCTTTCCCAACCATTTAAATTTTTCTCTAACAAGTCTAACACTTCCGAAAAACCAATACAACGCCCACCCGGAACAATATATAAAGCTAAACGAACCGTTCACTGGGCACTTATCCGTACGAAAATCCCTATTGATTTACCTGTTTTTACAAGGAAATAATATGTGAAAAAAATATTTCTACATCCCATGGCCTTTCCCAACCATTTAAATTTTTGTCTTACATGTCTAACACTTCCGAAAAACCAATACATCTCCCACCCGGAACAATATATAAAGCTAAACGAACCGTTCACTGGGTACTTATGCGTACGAAAATCCCTATTGATTTACCAGTTTTTACAAGGAAATAAAATATGAAAAAAATATTTCTACATCCCATGGCCTTTCCCAACCATTTAAATTTTTCTCTTACAGGTCTAACACTTCTGAAAAACCAATACAACGCCCACCCGGAACAATATATAAAACTAAACGAACCGTTCACTGGGCACTTATCCGTACAATAATCCCTATTGTTTTACCTGTTTTTACAAGGAAATAAAATGTGAAAAAAAATTTTCTACATCCCATGGCCTTTCCCAACCATTTAAATTTTTCTCTTACAGGTCTAACACTTCTGAGAAACCAATACAACGCCCACCGGGAACAATATATAAAGCTAAACGAACCGTTAACTGGGCACTTACCTGTACGAAAATCCCTATTGATTTACCTGTTTTTACAAGGAAATAAAATGTGAAAAAAATATTTCTACATCCCATGGCCTTTCCCAACCATTTAAATTTTTCTCTTACAGGTCTAACACTTCCGAAAAACCAATACAACGCCCACCCGGAACAATATATAAAGCTAAACGAACCGTTCACTAGGCACTTATCCGTACGAAAATCCCTATTGATTTACCTGTTTTTACAAGGAAATAAAATGTGAAAAAAATATTTCTACATCCAATGGCCTTTCCCAACCATTTAAATTTTTCTCTTACAGGTCTAACACTTCCGAGAAACCAATACAACGCCCACCCGGAACAATATATAAAGCTAAACGAACCGTTCACTGGGTACTTATCCGTACGAAAATCCCTATAGATTTACCTGTTTTTACAAGGAAATAAAATGTGAAAAAAATATTTCTACATCCCATGGCCTTTCCCAACCATTTATATTTTTCTCTTACAGGTCTAACACTTCCGAAAAACCAATACAACGCCCACCCGGAACAATATATAAAGCTAAACGAACCGTTCACTGGGCACTAATCTGTACGAAAATCCCTATTGATTTACCTGTTTTTACAAGGAAGTAAAATGTGAAAAAAATATTTCTACATCCCATGGCCTTTCCCAACCATTTAAATTTTTCTCTTACAGGTCTAACACTTCCGAAAAACCAATACAACGCCCACCCGGAACAATATATAAATCCAAACGAACCGTTCACTGGGCACTTATCCGTACGAAAATCCCTATTGATTTACCTGTTTTTACAAGGAAATAATATGTGAAAAAAATATTTCTACATCCCATGGCCTTTCCCAACCATTTAAATTTTTGTCTTACATGTCTAACACTTCCGAAAAACCAATACAACTCCCACCCGGAACAATATATAAAGCTAAACGAACTGTTCACTAGGTACTTATGCGTACGAAAATCCCTATTGATTTACCAGTTTTTACAAGGAAATAAAATATGAAAAAAATATTTCTACATCCCATGGCCTTTCCCAACCATTTAAATTTTTCTCTTACAGGTCTAACACTTCTGAAAAACCAATACAACGCCCACCCGGAACAATATATAAAACTAAACGAACCGTTCACTGGGCACTTATCCGTACAAAAATCCCTATTGTTTTACCTGTTTTTACAAGGAAATAAAATGTGAAAAAAATATTTCTACATCCCATGGCCTTTCCCAACCATTTAAATTTTTCTCTTACAGGTCTAACACTTCTGAGAAACCAATACAACGCCCACCGGGAACAATATATAAAGCTAAACGAACCGTTAACTGGGCACTTACCTGTACGAAAATCCCTATTGATTTACCTGTTTTTACAAGGAAATAAAATGTGAAAAAAATATTTCTACATCCCATGGCCTTTCCCAACCATTTAAAATTTTCTCTTACAGGTCTAACACTTCCGAAAAACCAATACAACGCCCACCCGGAACAATATATAAAGCTAAACGAACCGTTCACTGGGCAATTATCCGTACGAAAATCCCTATTGATTTACCTGTTTTTACAAGGAAATAAAATGTGAAAAAAATATTTCTACATCCAATGGCCTTTCCCAACCATTTAAATTTTTCTCTTACAGGTTTAACACTTCCGAGAAACCAATACAACGCCCACCCGGAACAATATATAAAGCTAAACGAACCGTTCACTGGGTACTTATCCGTACGAAAATCCCTATAGATTTACCTGTTTTTACAAGGAAATAAAATGTGAAAAAAATATTTCTACATCCCATGGCCTTTCCCAACCATTTATATTTTTCTCTTACAGGTCTAACACTTCCGAGAAACCAATACAACGCCCACCCGGAACAATATATAAAGCTAAACGAACCGTTCACTGGGTACTTATCCGTACGAAAATCCCTATAGATTTACCTGTTTTTACAAGGAAATAAAATGTGAAAAAAATATTTCTACATCCCATGGCCTTTCCCAACCATTTATATTTTTCTCTTACAGGTCTAACACTTCCGAAAAACCAATACAACGCCCACCCGGAACAATATATAAAGCTAAACGAACCGTTCACTGGGCACTAATCTGTACGAAAATCCCTATTGATTTACCTGTTTTTACAAGGAAGTAAAATGTGAAAAAAATATTTCTACATCCCATGGCCTTTCCCAACCATTTAAATTTTTCTCTTACAGGTCTAACACTTCCGAAAAACCAATACAACGCCCACCCGGAACAATATATAAAGCTAAACGAACCGTTCACTGGGCACTTATCTGTACGAAAATCTCTATTGATTTACCTGTTTTTACAAGGAAATAAAATGTGAAAAAAATATTTCTACATCCCATGGCCTTTCCCAACCATTTAAATTTTTCTCTTACAGGTCTAACACTTCCGAAAAACCAATACAACGCCCACCCGGAACAATATATAAAGCTAAACGAACCGTTCACTGGGTACTTATCCGTACGAAAATCCCTATTGATTTACCTGTTTTTAAAAGGAAGTAAAATGTGAAAAAAATATTTCTACATCCCATGGCCTTTCCCAACCATTTAAATTTTTCTCTTACAGGTCTAACACTTCTGAAAAACCAATACAACGCCCACCCGGAACAATATATAAAGCTAAACGAACCGTTCACTGGGCACTTATCCGTACGAAAATCCCTATTGTTTTACCTGTTTTTACAAGGAAATAAAATGTGAAAAAAATATTTCTACATCCCATGGCCTTTCCCAACCATTTAAATTTTTCTCTTACAGGTCTAACACTTCCGAAAAACCAATACAACACCGACCTGGAACAATATATAAAGCTAAACGAAGCGTTCAATGGGCACTTATCCTTACGAAAATCCCTATTGATTTACCTGTATTTACAAGGAAATAAAATGTGAAAAAAATATTTCTACATCCCATGGCCTTTCCCAACCATTTAAAATTTTCTCTTACAGGTCTAACACTTCCGAAAAACAAATACAACGCCTACCCGGAACAATATATAAAGCTAAACGAACCGTTCACTGGGCACTTATCCGTACGAAAATCCCTATTGATTTACCTGTTTTTACAAGGAAATAAAATGTGAAAAAAATATTTCTACATACCATGGCCATTCCCAACCATTTAAATTTTTCTCTTACAGGTCTAACACTTCCGAAAAACAAATACAACACCCACCCGGAACAATATATAAAGCTAAACGAACCGTTCACTGGGTACTTATCCGTAAGAAAATCCCTATTGATTTATCTGTTTTTACAAGGAAGTAAAATGTGAAAAAAATATTTCTACATCCCATGGCCTTTCCCAACCATTTAAATTTTTCTCTTACAGTTCTAACACTTCTGAAAAAGCAATACAACGCCCACCCGGAACAATATATAAAACTAAACGAACCGTTCACTGGGCACTTATCCGTACAAAAATCCCTATTGTTTTACCTGTTTTTACAAGGAAATAAAATGTGAAAAAAATATTTCTACATCCCATGGCCATTCCCAACCATTTAAATTTTTCTCTTACAGGTCTAACACTTCTGAGAAACCAATACAACGCCCACCCGGAACAATATATAAAGCTAAACGAACCGTTCACTGGGCACTTATCCGTACGAAAATCCCTATTGATTTACCTGTTTTTACAAGGAAATAAAATGTGAAAAAAATATTTCTACATCCAATGGCCTTTCCCAACCATTTAAATTTTTCTCTTACAGGTCTAACACTTCCGAGAAACCAATACAACGCCCACCCGGAACAATATATAAAGCTAAACGAACCGTTCACTGGGTACTTATCCGTACGAAAATCCCTATAGATTTACCTGTTTTTACAAGGAAATAAAATGTGAAAAAAATATTTCTACATCCCATGGCCTTTCCCAACCATTTATATTTTTCTCTTACAGGTCTAACACTTCCGAGAAACCAATACAACGCCCAGCCGGAACAATATATAAAGCTAAACGAACCGTTCACTGGGTACTTATCCGTACGAAAATCCCTATAGATTTACCTGTTTTTACAAGGAAATAAAATGTGAAAAAAATATTTCTACATCCCATGGCCTTTCCCAACCATTAAAATTTTTCTCTTACAGGTCTAACACTTCCGAAAAACCAATACAACGCCCACCCGGAACAATATATAAAGCTAAACGAACCGTTCACTGGGTACTTATCCGTACGAAAATCCCTATTGAATAACCTGTTTTTAAAAGGAAGTAAAATGTGAAAAAAATATTTCTACATCCCATGGCCTTTCCCAACCATTTAAATTTTTCTCTTACAGGTCTAACACTTCCGAAAAACCAATACAATGCCCACCCGGAACAATATATAAAGCTAAACGAACTGTTCACTGGGTACTTATCCGTACGAAAATACCTATTGATTTTCCTGTTTTTACAAGGAAATAAAATGTGGAAAAAATATTTCTACATCCCATGGCCTTTCCCAACCATTTAAATTTTTCTCTTACAGGTCTAACACTTCCGAAAAACCAATACAAAGTCCACCCGGAACAATATATAAAGCTAAACGAACCGTTCACTGGGCACTTATCCGTACGAAAATCCCTATTGATTTACCTGTTTTTACAAGGAAATAAAATGTGAAAAAAATATTTCTACATCCAATGGCCTTTCCCAACCATTTAAATTTTTGTCTTACATGTCTAACACTTCCGAAAAACCAATACAACGCCCACCCGGAACAATATATAAAGCTAAACGAACCGTTCACTGGGTACTTGTCCGTAAGAAAATCCCTATTGATTTACCTGTTTTTACAAGGAAATAAAATGTGAAAAAATATTTCTACATCCCATGGCCTTTCCCAACCATTTAAATTTTACTCTTACAGGTCTAACACTTCCGAAAAACCAATACAAAGCCCACCCGGAACAATATATAAAGCTAAACGAACCGTTCACTGGGCACTTATCCGTACGAAAATCCCTATTGATTTACCTGTTTTTACAAGGAAATAAAATGTGAAAAAAATATTTCTACATCCAATGGCCTTTCCCAACCATTTAAATTTTTCTCTTACAGGTCTAACACTTCCGAGAAACCAATACAATGCCCACCCGGAACAATATATAAAGCTAAACGAACCGTTCACTGGGCACTTATCCGTACGAAAATCCCTATTGATTTACCTGTTTTTACAAGGAAATAAAATGTGAAAAAAATATTTCTACATCCAATGGCCTTTCCCAACCATTTAAATTTTTCTCTTACAGGTCTAACACTTCCGAGAAACCAATACAACGCCCACCCGGAACAATATATAAAGCTAAACGAACCGTTCACTGGGTACTTATCCGTACGAAAATCCCTATAGATTTACCTGTTTTTACAAGGAAATAAAATGTGAAAAAAATATTTCTACATCCCATGGCCTTTCCCAACCATTTATATTTTTCTCTTACAGGTCTAACACTTCCGAGAAACCAATACAACGCCCAGCCGGAACAATATATAAAGCTAAACGAACCGTTCACTGGGTACTTATCCGTACGAAAATCCCTATAGATTTACCTGTTTTTACAAGGAAATAAAATGTGAAAAAAATATTTCTACATCCCATGGCCTTTCCCAACCATTAAAATTTTTCTCTTACAGGTCTAACACTTCCGAAAAACCAATACAACGCCCACCCGGAACAATATATAAAGCTAAACGAACCGTTCACTGGGTACTTATCCGTACGAAAATCCCTATTGAATTACCTGTTTTTAAAAGGAAGTAAAATGTGAAAAAAATATTTCTACATCCCATGGCCTTTCCCAACCATTTAAATTTTTCTCTTACAGGTCTAACACTTCCGAAAAACCAATACAACGCCCACCCGGAACAATATATAAAGCTAAACGAACTGTTCACTGGGTACTTATCCGTACGAAAATACCTATTGATTTTCCTGTTTTTACAAGGAAATAAAATGTGGAAAAAATATTTCTACATCCCATGGCCTTTCCCAACCATTTAAATTTTTCTCTTACAGGTCTAACACTTCCGAAAAACCAATACAAAGTCCACCCGGAACAATATATAAAGCTAAACGAACCGTTCACTGGGCACTTATCCGTACGAAAATCCCTATTGATTTACCTGTTTTTACAAGGAAATAAAATGTGAAAAAAATATTTCTACATCCAATGGTCTTTCCCAACCATTTAAATTTTTGTCTTACATGTCTAACACTTCCGAAAAACCAATACAACGCCCACCCGGAACAATATATAAAGCTAAACGAACCGTTCACTGGGTACTTGTCCGTAAGAAAATCCCTATTGATTTACCTGTTTTTACAAGGAAATAAAATGTGAAAAAATATTTCTACATCCCATGGCCTTTCCCAACCATTTAAATTTTACTCTTACAGGTCTAACACTTCCGAAAAACCAATACAAAGCCCACCCGGAACAATATATAAAGCTAAACGAACCGTTCACTGGGCACTTATCCGTACGAAAATCCCTATTGATTTACCTGTTTTTACAAGGAAATAAAATGTGAAAAAAATATTTCTACATCCAATGGCCTTTCCCAACCATTTAAATTTTTCTCTTACAGGTCTAACACTTCTGAGAAACCAATACAATGCCCACCCGGAACAATATATAAAGCTAAACGAACCGTTCACTGGGCACTTATCCGTACGAAAATCCCTATTGATTTACCTGTTTTTACAAGGAAATAAAATGTGAAAAAAATATTTCTACATCCCATGGCCTTTCCCAACCATTTAAATTTTTCTCTTACAGGTCTAACACTTCTGAAAAACCAATACAACGCCCACCCGGAACAATATATAAAGCTAAACGAACCGTTCACTGGGCACTTATCCGTACGAAAATCCCTATTGTTTTACCTGTTTTTACAAGGAAATAAAATGTGAAAAAAATATTTCTACATCCCATGGCCTTTCCCAACCATTTAAATTTTTCTCTTACAGGTCTAACACTTCCGAAAAACCAATACAACACCCACCTGGAACAATATATAAAGCTAAACGAACCGTTCAATGGGCACTTATCCTTACGAAAATCCCTATTGATTTACCTGTTTTTACAAGGAAATAAAATGTGAAAAAAATATTTCTACATCCCATGGCCTTTCCCAACCATTTAAATTTTTCTCGTACACGTCTAACACTTCCGAACAACCAATACAACGCCCACCCGGAACAATATATTAAGCTAAACTAACCGTTTACTGGGCACTTATCTGTACGAAAATCCCTATTGATTTACCTGTTTTTACAAGGAAATAAAATGTGAAAAAAATATTTCTACATCCCATGGCCTTTCCCAACCATTTAAATTTTTGTCTTACATGTCTAACACTTCCGAAAAACCAATACAACGCCCACCCGGAACAATATATAAAGCTAAACGAACCGTTCACTGGGCACTTATCTGTACGAAAATCCCTATTGATTTACCTGTTTCTACAAGGAAATAAAATGTGAAAAAAATATTTCTACATCCCATGGCCTTTCCCAACCATTTAAATTTTTGTCTTACATGTCTAACACTTCCGAAAAACCAATACAACGCCCACCCGGAACAATATATAAAGCTAAACGAACCGTTCACTGGGCACTTATCTGTATGAAAATCCCTATTGATTTACCTGTTTTTACAAGGAAATAAAATGTGAAAAAAATATTTCTACATCCCATGGCCATTCCCAACCATTTAAATTTTTCTCTTACAGGTCTAACACTTCCGAAAAACAAATACAACACCCACCCGGAACAATATATAAAGCTAAACGAACCGTTCACTGGGTACTTATCCGTAAGAAAATCCCTATTGATTTATCTGATTTTACAAGGAAGTAAAATGTGAAAAAAATATTTCTACATCCCATGGCCTTTCCCAACCATTTAAATTTTTCTCTTACAGGTCTAACACTTCTGAAAAACCAATACAACGCCCACCCGGAACAATATATAAAGCTAAACGAACCGTTCACTGGGCACTTATCTGTACGAAAATCCCTATTGATTTACCTGTTTTTACAAGGAAATAAAATGTGAAAAAAATATTTCTACATCCCATGGCCATTCCCAACCATTTAAATTTTTCTCTTACAGGTCTAACACTTCCGAAAAACCAATACAACGCCCACCCGGAACAATATATAAAGCTAAACGAACCGTTCACTGGGCACTTATCCGTACGAAAATCCCTATTGATTTACCTGTTTTTACAAGGAAATAAAATGTGAAAAAAATATTTCTACATCCAATGGCCTTTCCCAACCATTTAAATTTTTCTCTTACAGGTCTAACACTTCCGAGAAACCAATACAATGCCCACCCGGAACAATATATAAAGCTAAACGAACCGTTCACTGGGCACTTATCCGTAAGAAAATCCCTATTGATTTACCTGTTTTTACAAGGAAATAAAATGTGAAAAAAATATTTCTACATACCATGGCCTTTCCCAACCATTTAAATTTTTCTCTTACAGGTCTAACACTTCCGAAAAACCAATACAACGCCCACCCGGAACAATATATAAAGCTAAACGAACCGTTCACTGGGCACTTATCCGTACGAAAATCCCTATTGATTTACCTGTTTTTAAAAGGAAGTAAAATGTGAAAAAAATATTTCTACATCCAATGGCCTTTCCCAACCATTTAAATTTTTCTCTTACAGGTCTAACACTTCTGAGAAACCAATACAATGCCCACCCGGAACAATATATAAAGCTAAACGAACCGTTCACTGGGCACTTATCCGTACGAAAATCCCTCTTGTTTTACCTGTTTTTACAAGGAAATAAAATGTGAAAAAAATATTTCTACATCCCGTGGCCTTTCCCAACCATTTAAATTTTTCTCTTACAGGTCTAACACTTCCGAAAAACCAATACAACACCCACCTGGAACAATATATAAAGCTAAACGAACCGTTCAATGGGCACTTATCCTTACGAAAATCCCTATTGATTTACCTGTTTTTACAAGGAAATAAAATGTGAAAAAAATATTTCTACATCCCATGGCCTTTCCCAACCATTTAAATTTTTCTCTTACACGTCTAACACTTCCGAACAACCAATACAACGCCCACCCGGAACAATATATTAAGCTAAACTAACCGTTTACTGGGTACTTACACGTACGAAAATCCCTATTGATTTACCTGTTTTTACAAGGAAATAAAATGTGGAAAAAAAATTTCTACATCCCATGGCCTTTCCCAACCATTTAAAGTTTTCTCTTACAGGTCTAACACTTCCGAAAAACCAATACAACGCACACCCGGAACAATATATAAAGCTAAAGGAACCGTTCACTGGGCACTTATCTGTACGAAAATCCCTATTGATTTACCTGTTTTTACAAGGAAATAAAATGTGAAAAAAATATTTCTACATCCCATGGGCTTTCCCAACCATTTAAATTTTTGTCTTACATGTCTAACACTTCCGAAAAACCAATACAACGCCCACCCGGAACAATATATAAAGCTAAACGAACCGTTCACTGGGCACTTATCTGTACGAAAATCCCTATTGATTTACCTGTTTTTACAAGGAAATAAAATGTGAAAAAAATATTTCTACATCCCATGGCCTTTCCCAACCATTTAAATTTTTGTCTTACATGTCTAACACTTCCGAAAAACCAATACAACGCCCACCCGGAACAATATATAAAGCTAAACGAACCGTTCACTGGGTACTTGTCCGTACGAAAATTCCTATTGATTTTCCTGTTTTTACAAGGAAATAAAATGTGGAAAAAATATTTCTACATCCCATGGCCTTTCCCAACCATTTAAATTTTTCTCTTACAGGTCTAACACTTCCGAAAAACCAATACAAAGCCCACCCGGAACAATATATAAAGCTAAACGAACCGTTCACTGGGCACTTATCCGTACGAAAATCCCTATTGATTTACCTGTTTTTACAAGGAAATAAAATGTGAAAAAAATATTTCTACATCCAATGACCTTTCCCAACCATTTAAATTTTTCTCTTACAGGTCTAACACTTCCGAGAAACCAATACAATGCCCACCCGGAACAATATATAAAGCTAAACGAACCGTTCACTGGGCACTTATCCGTACGAAAATCCCTATTGATTTACCTGTTTTTACAAGGAAATAAAATGTGAAAAAAATATTTCTACATCCCATGGCCTTTCCCAACCATTTAAATTTTTCTCTTACAGGTCTAACACTTCTGAAAAACCAATACAACGCCCACCCGGAACAATATATAAAGCTAAACGAACCGTTCACTGGGCACTTATCCGTACGAAAATCCCTATTGTTTTACCTGTTTTTACAAGGAAATAAAATGTGAAAAAAATATTTCTACATCCCATGGCCTTTCCCAACCATTTAAATTTTTCTCTTACAGGTCTAACACTTCTGAGAAACCAATACAATGCCCACCCGGAACAATATATAAAGCTAAACGAACCGTTCACTGGGCACTTATCCGTACGAAAATCCCTCTTGTTTTACCTGTTTTTACAAGGAAATAAAATGTGAAAAAAATATTTCTACATCCCGTGGCCTTTCCCAACCATTTAAATTTTTCTCTTACAGGTCTAACACTTCCGAAAAACCAATACAACACCCACCTGGAACAATATATAAAGCTAAACGAACCGTTCAATGGGCACTTATCCTTACGAAAATCCCTATTGATTTACCTGTTTTTACAAGGAAATAAAATGTGAAAAAAATATTTCTACATCCCATGGCCTTTCCCAACCATTTAAATTTTTCTCTTACACGTCTAACACTTCCGAACAACCAATACAACGCCCACCCGGAACAATATATTAAGCTAAACTAACCGTTTACTGGGTACTTACACGTACGAAAATCCCTATTGATTTACCTGTTTTTACAAGGAAATAAAATGTGGAAAAAAAATTTCTACATCCCATGGCCTTTCCCAACCATTTAAAGTTTTCTCTTACAGGTCTAACACTTCCGAAAAACCAATACAACGCACACCCGGAACAATATATAAAGCTAAACGAACCGTTCACTGGGCACTTATCTGTACGAAAATCCCTATTGATTTACCTGTTTTTACAAGGAAATAAAATGTGAAAAAAATATTTCTACATCCCATGGGCTTTCCCAACCATTTAAATTTTTGTCTTACATGTCTAACACTTCCGAAAAACCAATACAACGCCCACCCGGAACAATATATAAAGCTAAACGAACCGTTCACTGGGCACTTATCTGTACGAAAATCCCTATTGATTTACCTGTTTTTACAAGGAAATAAAATGTGAAAAAAAAAATATTTCTACATCCCGGTGGCTAAAGATGTCGTCCTGAGAGGGTGGCAGGGCATCTGCTCTGCTATCTCTGAAGCCTGACAGGGGTCAATTGTGCAAGCAATTGGCAGAAAAGAGGAGGGGTACGCAAACCCCACCTCACCTTTCTACCCAGGAAGTTCTTGGGGCCGTCTCCAATCCTTTAGGGAGTGTATCTCCCCGGATTATAGGCTGTCAGCGTTCCAGGTCCAGAGGACGACTGCCATTTTCTACCTCGGACTTTCTTTTCTTTCTTTAATCTTAAAGTATCTGCTTCAACCCTACATGATGATTTACTACAAATGAACGCTTTGAACTGAGGGGAGGACATCGGCTGAGTTCCAAAACATCATTTACTGCAAGTATCTCTCGTTTTTTTTTCCTCCGTCTCTCTTCCTGCATCAAAGCCCTTTGTTTCCCCCCTCCTCTTACTCTGCTCTGCCTGAAGCCACCTCGTTAAGAGGCAGGCTAATTCTCCTAACTAAGCAGAAGAAGGACTCAAATCAACTCGAATTAATTGGCAAAAGCTCTTATTGTAATTGTTTTGGTTTTCGAAGATAAGAAGATAAGAGCTGTGAATGGGAAAATCTCACGAGAACTCTGTGCCTTAACTGACTTTAATACGTCACATGCCTGTGCCGGAACATTAGAGGATAAAACAGAGGACCTCTACTGGCCACTTGTAAAATTGTTTGAGGCCGGGTTTTTTAAAAGTCAAAATCATGTCTATGTTAAAAAGATTGGCTCATCTAATAGAGATACAAACCCAAGATTACAAAGTATTCTTAGATGGATTGATCAAAAATATCTCCAAGGAGATTCAAGATGGCAAGGAAGAAGTCTTCAATAGGAATGATGGATTAGTAACAGTGACTGATGACAGCTTTAAACAAGGTGGAAAACCAACAGCAGAAGAGAAATCTGAAATTCATATCTTCAAGGAGATCCAAGATGCCAAGGAAGACGTCTTTAACAGGAATAATGGAACAATAACAGTGGCTGATGACAGCTCTAAACAAGGTGGAAAACCAACAGTAGAAGAGAAATCTGAAATTCTGGAGACGGAAAATGGGATGCCGGAGTTCTGCAGCCCAGTTTGGTGTAGTGGTTAGGAGTGCAGACTTCTAATCTGGCATGCCGGGTTCGATTCTGCGCTCCCCCACATGCAACCAGCTGGGTGACCTTGGGCTCGCCACGGCACTGATAAAACTGTTCTGACCGGGCAGTGATATCAGTGCTCTCTCAGCCTCACCCACCTCACAGGGTGTCTGTTGTGGGGAGAGGAATGGGAAGGCGACTGTAAGCCGCTTTGAGCCTCCTTCGGGTAGGGAAAAGCGGCATATAAGAACCAACTCTTCTTCTTCTTCTTCTTCAGATAAGGACACCCTTTTTAAAAAGACATACAGCCATCTCAAAGCAACAGTGTACAAAAATCAATCAAAAGAAATATGGATCTGCAGTGAAAGAAACCGATTTAAAGGATCTCTCTGGGGAAAAAATTGTATTGATACTGGAGTC
The DNA here is from genome assembly GCF_049243985.1 of Paroedura picta. Lineage (NCBI taxonomy): Eukaryota > Metazoa > Chordata > Lepidosauria > Squamata > Gekkonidae > Paroedura > Paroedura picta. The sequence continues at coordinate 21,268,923 of NC_135372.1, forward strand.
CAGGAGGTGCAACGGCCTCAAGATTTATCGATGCATACTCTGCGGGAAAGAGTACAACTGCACTTTCTACGCCAAAGGCCTATGGGACAGAATATAATTTTACGGGAACGACAAGATGTAGCAAGCCTCGAGATGAGACCCCCTTAAGAAGACCGAAAGCTCATATTGTTTTATGTTTAATGTTATACTGTATTCTATATTTCCATTTTTATGAAAAAGGGGAAGCAGTGTCTCTTTCTCTCTTGTTTTTCTTGTCTCTTTTCTTTTGTAGGCATATAGGTAATATAATCATTAGTGCTGAAAATGTAAAATGGGGTTCTCCCCCCTTATTTTTTCTTTCTTCTATTAGTGTATTGTCCTAGGACTAAAGCCTACACTGACTTGTAGAAAATGTTTAATGTTAAGCTTTCAACTTAAATCTGAAAATATATCTGTTAGGATGGTTCTTAGAATGGGTCAAGCATAAATTGTTTTGTAGATGTATCAGAACCAAGGATAAGGAGAAGCTATAGAAGACTGAAAGCTTATATTGTTTTATGTTTAATGTTAAGCATTTAATCTAAACCTGGAAATCTTATTATTCTCTGTATTAACAACATATACTGTATTCTACATTGCTACTTTTATGAAAAAGGGGAAGCAGTGCCTTTTTTCTCTCTTGTTTCTTTTTCTTAGTAGGCATATAGGTAATATAATCGTTAGCGTTGGAAATATAAAATGGGGCTTTCCCCCCTTATTATTTTTTTTTATTATTGGTGTATTGTTATAGGGCCAAAGCCCATATTGATCTGTAGAAAATGCAAAGCTCTCAACTTATACCTTTCAGGATGGCTCTTAGAATGGGTCAAGTATAAATGGTTTGTAGATGTATCTGTATTAAGGATAAGGAGAAATTATGAAATCCTTTTGTAATTTTTTTTCTTTGTACATCTTTAAGGCAAAGCCCTACTTTCCTCTCCCTTCATCAGGGTATTGATACAGGGCCAAAACTCATACTGTGCTATAAGAAATGTTTAATGTTAAGCATCTAACTCAAACCTAGAAATATCTGCTAGGATAGCTCTTAGATTGTATAACTTTTCTTTTGTATATCTAAACAGGCCTTTTTTTTTTTTTTTTTTAATGTAGTGGAAATGCGGACGGCTCTTAGACTCATGGCTCTTAGAGTTTTGGGCAAAAGTTTATATCACTGTGGAGTCAATGTGGGGTCGTATATTCTCAAATGATGATTATATTTCTATCTTTATGAAAATAAAAAAAATCATTATTAAAAAAAAAAAAAAAAATATTTCTACATCCCATGGCCTTTCCCAACCATTTAAATTTTTGTCTTACATGTCTAACACTTCCGAAAAACCAATACAACGCCCACCCGGAACAATATATAAAGCTAAACGAACCGTTCACTGGGTACTTGTCCGTACGAAAATTCCTATTGATTTTCCTGTTTTTACAAGGAAATAAAATGTGGAAAAAATATTTCTATATCCCATGGCCTTTCCCAACCATTTAAATTTTTCTCTTACAGGTCTAACACTTCCGAAAAACCAATACAAAGCCCACCCGGAACAATATATAAAGCTAAACGAACCGTTCACTGGGCACTTATCCGTACGAAAATCCCTATTGATTTACCTGTTTTTACAAGGAAATAAAATGTGAAAAAAATATTTCTACATCCAATGACCTTTCCCAACCATTTAAATTTTTCTCTTACAGGTCTAACACTTCCGAGAAACCAATACAATGCCCACCCGGAACAATATATAAAGCTAAACGAACCGTTCACTGGGCACTTATCCGTACGAAAATCCCTATTGATTTACCTGTTTTTACAAGGAAATAAAATGTGAAAAAAATATTTCTACATCCCATGGCCTTTCCCAACCATTTAAATTTTTCTCTTACAGGTCGAACACTTCTGAAAAACCAATACAACGCCCACCCGGAACAATATATAAAGCTAAACGAACCGTTCACTGGGCACTTATCCGTACGAAAATCCCTATTGTTTTACCTGTTTTTACAAGGAAATAAAATGTGAAAAAAATATTTCTACATCCCATGGCCTTTCCCAACCATTTAAATTTTTCTCTTACAGGTCTAACACTTCCGAAAAACCAATACAACACCCACCTGGAACAATATATAAAGCTAAACGAACCGTTCAATGGGCACTTATCCTTACGAAAATCCCTATTGATTTACCTGTTTTTACAAGGAAATAAAATGTGAAAAAAATATTTCTACATCCCATGGCCTTTCCCAACCATTTAAATTTTTCTCTTACACGTCTAACACTTCCGAACAACCAATACAACGCCCACCCGGAACAATATATAAAGCTAAACTAACCGTTTACTGGGTACTTACACGTACGAAAATCCCTATTGATTTACCTGTTTTTACAAGGAAATAAAATGTGGAAAAAAAATTTCTACATCCCATGGCCTTTCCCAACCATTTAAAGTTTTCTCTTACAGGTCTAACACTTCCGAAAAACCAATACAACGCAAACCCGGAACAATATATAAAGCTAAACGAACCGTTCATTGGGCACTTATCTGTACGAAAATCCCTATTGATTTACCTGTTTTTACAAGGAAATAAAATGTGAAAAAAATATTTCTACATCCCATGGCCTTTCCCAACCATTTAAATTTTTGTCTTACATGTCTAACACTTCCGAAAAACCAATACAACGCCCACCCGGAACAATATATAAAGCTAAACGAACCGTTCACTGGGCACTTATCTGTACGAAAATCCCTATTGATTTACCTGTTTTTACAAGGAAATAAAATGTGAAAAAAATATTTCTACATCCCATAGCCTTTCCCAACCATTTAAATTTTTCTCTTACATGTCTAACACTTCCGAAAAACCAATACAACGCCCACCCGGAACAATATATAAAGCTAAACGAACCGTTCACTGGGCACTTATCTGTACGAAAATCCCTATTGATTTACCTGTTTTTACAAGGAAATAAAATGTGAAAAAAATATTTCTATATCCCATGGCCATTCCCAACCATTTAAATTTTTCTCTTACAGGTCTAACACTTCCGAAAAACAAATACAACACCCACCCGGAACAATATATAAAGCTAAACGAACCGTTCACTGGGTACTTATCCGTAAGAAAATCCCTATTGATTTATCTTATTTTACAAGGAAGTAAAATGTGAAAAAAATATTTCTACATCCCATGGCCTTTCCCAACCATTTAAATTTTTCTCTTACAGGTCTAACACTTCTGAAAAACCAATACAACGCCCACCCGGAAAAATATATAAAGCTAAACGAACCGTTCACTGGGCACTTATCTGTACGAAAATCCCTATTGATTTACCTGTTTTTACAAGGAAATAAAATGTGAAAAAAATATTTCTACATCCCATGGCCATTCCCAACCATTTAAATTTTTCTCTTACAGGTCTAACACTTCCGAAAAACCAATACAACGCCCACCCGGAACAATATATAAAGCTAAACGAACCGTTCACTGGGCACTTATCCGTACGAAAATCCCTATTGATTTACCTGTTTTTACAAGGAAATAAAATGTGAAAAAAATATTTCTACATCCAATGGCCTTTCCCAACCATTTAAATTTTTCTCTTACAGGTCTAACACTTCCGAGAAACCAATACAATGCCCACCCGGAACAATATATAAAGCTAAACGAACCGTTCACTGGGCACTTATCCGTAAGAAAATCCCTATTGATTTACCTGTTTTTACAAGGAAATAAAATGTGGAAAAAAAATTTCTACATCCCATGGCCTTTCCCAACCATTTAAAGTTTTCTCTTACAGGTCTAACACTTCTGAAAAACCAATACAACGCACACCCGGAACAATATATAAAGCTAAACGAACCGTTCACTGGGCACTTATCTGTACGAAAATCCCTATTGATTTACCTGTTTTTACAAGGAAATAAAATGTGAAAAAAATATTTCTACATCCCATGGCCTTTCCCAACCATTTAAATTTTTGTCTTACATGTCTAACACTTCCGAAAAACCAATACAACGCCCACCCGGAACAATATATAAAGCTAAACGAACCGTTCACTGGGCACTTATCTGTACGAAAATCCCTATTGATTTACCTGTTTTTACAAGGAAATAAAATGTGAAAAAAATATTTCTACATCCCATGGCCTTTCCCAACCATTTAAATTTTTCTCTTACAGGTCTAACACTTCTGAGAAACCAATACAATGCCCACCCGGAACAATATATAAAGCTAAACGAACCGTTCACTGGGCACTTATCCGTACGAAAATCCCTCTTGTTTTACCTGTTTTTACAAGGAAATAAAATGTGAAAAAAATATTTCTACATCCCGTGGCCTTTCCCAACCATTTAAATTTTTCTCTTACAGGTCTAACACTTCCGAAAAACCAATACAACACCCACCTGGAACAATATATAAAGCTAAACGAACCGTTCAATGGGCACTTATCCTTACGAAAATCCCTATTGATTTACCTGTTTTTACAAGGAAATAAAATGTGAAAAAAATATTTCTACATCCCATGGCCTTTCCCAACCATTTAAATTTTTCTCTTACACGTCTAACACTTCCGAACAACCAATACAACGCCCACCCGGAACAATACATTAAGCTAAACTAACCGTTTACTGGGTACTTACACGTACGAAAATCCCTATTGATTTACCTGTTTTTACAAGGAAATAAAATGTGGAAAAAAAATTTCTACATCCCATGGCCTTTCCCAACCATTTAAAGTTTTCTCTTACAGGTCTAACACTTCCGAAAAACCAATACAACGCACACCCGGAACAATATATAAAGCTAAACGAACCGTTCACTGGGCACTTATCTGTACGAAAATCCCTATTGATTTACCTGTTTTTACAAGGAAATAAAATGTGAAAAAAATATTTCTACATCCCATGGGCTTTCCCAACCATTTAAATTTTTGTCTTACATGTCTAACACTTCCGAAAAACCAATACAACGCCCACCCGGAACAATATATAAAGCTAAACGAACCGTTCACTGGGCACTTATCTGTACGAAAATCCCTATTGATTTACCTGTTTTTACAAGGAAATAAAATGTGAAAAAAATATTTCTACATCCCATGGCCTTTCCCAACCATTTAAATTTTTGTCTTACATGTCTAACACTTCCGAAAAACCAATACAACGCCCACCCGGAACAATATATAAAGCTAAACGAACCGTTCACTGGGTACTTGTCCGTACGAAAATTCCTATTGATTTTCCTGTTTTTACAAGGAAATAAAATGTGGAAAAAATATTTCTATATCCCATGGCCTTTCCCAACCATTTAAATTTTTCTCTTACAGGTCTAACACTTCCGAAAAACCAATACAAAGCCCACCCGGAACAATATATAAAGCTAAACGAACCGTTCACTGGGCACTTATCCGTACGAAAATCCCTATTGATTTACCTGTTTTTACAAGGAAATAAAATGTGAAAAAAATATTTCTACATCCAATGACCTTTCCCAACCATTTAAATTTTTCTCTTACAGGTCTAACACTTCCGAGAAACCAATACAATGCCCACCCGGAACAATATATAAAGCTAAACGAACCGTTCACTGGGCACTTATCCGTACGAAAATCCCTATTGATTTACCTGTTTTTACAAGGAAATAAAATGTGAAAAAAATATTTCTACATCCCATGGCCTTTCCCAACCATTTAAATTTTTCTCTTACAGGTCTAACACTTCTGAAAAACCAATACAACGCCCACCCGGAACAATATATAAAGCTAAACGAACCGTTCACTGGGCACTTATCCGTACTAAAATCCCTATTGTTTTACCTGTTTTTACAAGGAAATAAAATGTGAAAAAAATATTTCTACATCCCATGGCCTTTCCCAACCATTTAAATTTTTCTCTTACAGGTCTAACACTTCCGAAAAACCAATACAACACCCACCTGGAACAATATATAAAGCTAAACGAACCGTTCAATGGGCACTTATCCTTACGAAAATCCCTATTGATTTACCTGTTTTTACAAGGAAATAAAATGTGAAAAAAATATTTCTACATCCCATGGCCTTTCCCAACCATTTAAATTTTTCTCTTACACGTCTAACACTTCCGAACAACCAATACAACGCCCACCCGGAACAATATATTAAGCTAAACTAACCGTTTACTGGGTACTTACACGTACGAAAATCCCTATTGATTTACCTGTTTTTACAAGGAAATAAAATGTGGAAAAAAAATTTCTACATCCCATGGCCTTTCCCAACCATTTAAAGTTTTCTCTTACAGGTCTAACACTTCCGAAAAACCAATACAACGCACACCCGGAACAATATATAAAGCTAAACGAACCGTTCACTGGGCACTTATCTGTACGAAAATCCCTATTGATTTACCTGTTTTTACAAGGAAATAAAATGTGAAAAAAATATTTCTACATCCCATGGCCTTTCCCAACCATTTAAATTTTTGTCTTACATGTCTAACACTTCCGAAAAACCAATACAACGCCCACCCGGAACAATATATAAAGCTAAACGAACCGTTCACTGGGCACTTATCTGTACGAAAATCCCTATTGATTTACCTGTTTTTACAAGGAAATAAAATGTGAAAAAAATATTTCTACATCCCATGGCCTTTCCCAACCATTTAAATTTTTCTCTTACATGTCTAACACTTCCGAAAAACCAATACAACGCCCACCCGGAACAATATATAAAGCTAAACGAACCGTTCACTGGGCACTTATCTGTACGAAAATCCCTATTGATTTACCTGTTTTTACAAGGAAATAAAATGTGAAAAAAATATTTCTACATCCCATGGCCATTCCCAACCATTTAAATTTTTCTCTTACAGGTCTAACACTTCCGAAAAACAAATACAACACCCACCCGGAACAATATATAAAGCTAAACGAACCGTTCACTGGGTACTTATCCGTAAGAAAATCCCTATTGATTTATCTTATTTTACAAGGAAGTAAAATGTGAAAAAAATATTTCTACATCCCATGGCCTTTCCCAACCATTTAAATTTTTCTCTTACAGGTCTAACACTTCTGAAAAACCAATACAACGCCCACCCGGAAAAATATATAAAGCTAAACGAACCGTTCACTGGGCACTTATCTGTACGAAAATCCCTATTGATTTACCTGTTTTTACAAGGAAATAAAATGTGAAAAAAATATTTCTACATCCCATGGCCATTCCCAACCATTTAAATTTTTCTCTTACAGATCTAACACTTCCGAAAAACTAATACAACGCCCACCCGGAACAATATATAAAGCTAAACGAACCGTTCACTGGGCACTTATCCGTACGAAAATCCCTATTGATTTACCTGTTTTTACAAGGAAATAAAATGTGAAAAAAATATTTCTACATCCAATGGCCTTTCCCAACCATTTAAATTTTTCTCTTACAGGTCTAACACTTCCGAGAAACCAATACAATGCCCACCCGGAACAATATATAAAGCTAAACGAACCGTTCACTGGGCACTTATCCGTAAGAAAATCCCTATTGATTTACCTGTTTTTACAAGGAAATAAAATGTGGAAAAAAAATTTCTACATCCCATGGCCTTTCCCAACCATTTAAAGTTTTCTCTTACAGGTCTAACACTTCCGAAAAACCAATACAACGCACACCCGGAACAATATATAAAGCTAAACGAACCGTTCACTGGGCACTTATCTGTACGAAAATCCCTATTGATTTACCTGTTTTTACAAGGAAATAAAATGTGAAAAAAATATTTCTACATCCCATGGCCTTTCCCAACCATTTAAATTTTTGTCTTACATGTCTAACAGTTCCGAAAAACCAATACAACGCCCACCCGGAACAATATATAAAGCTAAACGAACCGTTCACTGGGCACTTATCTGTACGAAAATCCCTATTGATTTACCTGTTTTTACAAGGAAATAAAATGTGAAAAAAATATTTCTACATCCCATGGCCTTTCCCAACCATTTAAATTTTTCTCTTACATGTCTAACACTTCCGAAAAACCAATACAACGCCCACCCGGAACAATATATAAAGCTAAACGAACCGTTCACTGGGCACTTATCTGTACGAAAATCCCTATTGATTTACCTGTTTTTACAAGGAAATAAAATGTGAAAAAAATATTTCTACATCCCATGGCCATTCCCAACCATTTAAATTTTTCTCTTACAGGTCTAACACTTCCGAAAAACAAATACAACACCCACCCGGAACAATATATAAAGCTAAACGAACCGTTCACTGGGTACTTATCCGTAAGAAAATCCCTATTGATTTATCTTATTTTACAAGGAAGTAAAATGTGAAAAAAATATTTCTACATCCCATGGCCTTTCCCAACCATTTAAATTTTTCTCTTACAGGTCTAACACTTCTGAAAAACCAATACAACGCCCACCCGGAACAATATATAAAGCTAAACGAACCGTTCACTGGGCACTTATCCGTACGAAAATCCCTATTGATTTACCTGTTTTTACAAGGAAATAAAATGTGAAAAAAATATTTCTACATCCAATGGCCTTTCCCAACCATTTAAATTTTTCTCTTACAGGTCTAACACTTCCGAGAAACCAATACAATGCCCACCCGGAACAATATATAAAGCTAAACGAACCGTTCACTGGGCACTTATCCGTAAGAAAATCCCTATTGATTTACCTGTTTTTACAAGGAAATAAAATGTGGAAAAAAAATTTCTACATCCCATGGCCTTTCCCAACCATTTAAAGTTTTCTCTTACAGGTCTAACACTTCCGAAAAACCAATACAACGCACACCCAGAACAATATATAAAGCTAAACGAACCGTTCACTGGGCACTTATCTGTACGAAAATCCCTATTGATTTACCTGTTTTTACAAGGAAATAAAATGTGAAAAAAATATTTCTACATCCCATGGCCTTTCCCAACCATTTAAATTTTTGTCTTACATGTCTAACAGTTCCGAAAAACCAATACAACGCCCACCCGGAACAATATATAAAGCTAAACGAACCGTTCACTGGGCACTTATCTGTACGAAAATCCCTATTGATTTACCTGTTTTTACAAGGAAATAAAATGTGAAAAAAATATTTCTACATCCCATGGCCTTTCCCAACCATTTAAATTTTTCTCTTACATGTCTAACACTTCCGAAAAACCAATACAACGCCCACCCGGAACAATATATAAAGCTAAACGAACCGTTCACTGGGCACTTATCTGTACGAAAATCCCTATTGATTTACCTGTTTTTACAAGGAAATAAAATGTGAAAAAAATATTTCTACATCCCATGGCCATTCCCAACCATTTAAATTTTTCTCTTACAGGTCTAACACTTCCGAAAAACAAATACAACACCCACCCGGAACAATATATAAAGCTAAACGAACCGTTCACTGGGTACTTATCCGTAAGAAAATCCCTATTGATTTATCTTATTTTACAAGGAAGTAAAATGTGAAAAAAATATTTCTACATCCCATGGCCTTTCCCAACCATTTAAATTTTTCTCTTACAGGTCTAACACTTCTGAAAAACCAATACAACGCCCACCCGGAAAAATATATAAAGCTAAACGAACCGTTCACTGGGCACTTATCTGTACGAAAATCCCTATTGATTTACCTGTTTTTACAAGGAAATAAAATGTGAAAAAAATATTTCTACATCCCATGGCCATTCCCAACCATTTAAATTTTTCTCTTACAGGTCTAACACTTCCGAAAAACCAATACAACGCCCACCCGGAACAATATATAAAGCTAAACGAACCGTTCACTGGGTACTTATCCGTACGAAAATCCCTATTGATTTACCTGTTTTTAAAAGGAAGTAAAATGTGAAAAAAATATTTCTACATCCCATGGCCTTTCCCAACCATTTAAATTTTTCTCTTACAGGTCTAACACTTCCGAAAAACCAATACAACGCCCACCCGGAACAATATATAAAGCTAAACGAACCGTTCACTGGGTACTTGTCCGTACGAAAATTCCTATTGATTTTCCTGTTTTTACAAGGAAATAAAATGTGGAAAAAATATTTCTACATCCCATGGCCTTTCCCAACCATTTAAATTTTTCTCTTACAGGTCTAACACTTCCAAAAAACCAATACAAAGCCCACCCGGAACAATATATAAAGCTAAACGAACCGTTCACTGGGCACTTATCCGTACGAAAATCCCTATTGATTTACCTGTTTTTACAAGGAAATAAAATGTGAAAAAAATATTTCTACATCCAATGGCCTTTCCCAACCGTTTAAATTTTTCTCTTACAGGTCTAACACTTCTGAGAAACCAATACAACGCCCACCCGGAACAATATATAAAGCTAAACGAACCGTTCACTGGGCACTTATCTGTACGAAATTCCCTATTGATTTACCTGTTTTTACAAGGAAATAAAATGTGAAAAAAAATTTTCTACATCCCATGGGCTTTCCCAACCATTTAAATTTTTGTCTTACATGTCTAACACTTCCGAAAAACCAATACAACGCCCACCCGGAACAATATATAAAGCTAAACGAACCGTTCACTGGGCACTTATCTGTACGAAAATCCCTATTGATTTACCTGTTTTTACAAGGAAATAGAATGTGAAAAAAATATTTCTACATCCCATGGCCTTTCCCAACCATTTAAATTTTTGTCTTACATGTCTAACACTTCCGAAAAACCAATACAACGCCCACCCGGAACAATATATAAAGCTAAACGAACCGTTCACTGGGTACTTGTCCGTACGAAAATTCCTATTGATTTTCCTGTTTTTACAAGGAAATAAAATGTGGAAAAAATATTTCTACATCCCATGGCCTTTCCCAACCATTTAAATTTTTCTCTTACAGGTCTAACACTTCCGAAAAACCAATACAAAGCCCACCCGGAACAATATATAAAGCTAAACGAACCGTTCACTGGGCACTTATCCGTACGAAAATCCCTATTGATTTACCTGTTTTTACAAGGAAATAAAATGTGAAAAAAATATTTCTACATCCAATGACCTTTCCCAACCATTTAAATTTTTCTCTTACAGGTCTAACACTTCTGAGAAACCAATACAATGCCCACCCGGAACAATATATAAAGCTAAACGAACCGTTCACTGGGCACTTATCCGTACGAAAATCCCTATTGATTTACCTGTTTTTACAAGGAAATAAAATGTGAAAAAAATATTTCTACATCCCATGGCCTTTCCCAACCATTTAAATTTTTCTCTTACAGGTCTAACACTTCTGAAAAACCAATACAACGCCCACCCGGAACAATATATAAAGCTAAACGAACCGTTCACTGGGCACTTATCCGTACGAAAATCCCTATTGTTTTACCTGTTTTTACAAGGAAATAAAATGTGAAAAAAATATTTCTACATCCCATGGCCTTTCCCAACCATTTAAATTTTTCTCTTACAGGTCTAACACTTCCGAAAAACCAATACAACACCCACCTGGAACAATATATAAAGCTAAACGAATGGGCACTTATCCTTACGAAAATCCCTATTGATGTACCTGTTTTTACAAGGAAATAAAATGTGAAAAAAATATTTCTACATCCCATGGCCTTTCCCAACCATTTAAATTTTTCTCTTACACGTCTAACACTTCCGAACAACCAATACAACGCCCACCCGGAACAATATATTAAGCTAAACTAACCGTTTACTGGGTACTTACACGTACGAAAATCCCTATTGATTTACCTGTTTTTACAAGGAAATAAAATGTGGAAAAAAAATTTCTACATCCCATGGCCATTCCCAACCATTTAAAGTTTTCTCTTACAGGTCTAACACTTCCGAAAAACCAATACAATGCACACCCGGAACAATATATAAAGCCAAACGAACCGTTCACTGGGCACTTATCTGTACGAAAATCCCTATTGATTTACCTGTTTTTACAAGGAAATAAAATGTGAAAAAAATATTTCTACATCCCATGGCCTTTCCCAACCATTTAAATTTTTGTCTTACATGTCTAACACTTCCGAAAAACCAATACAACGCCCACCCGGAACAATATATAAAGCTAAACGAACCGTTCACTGGGCACTTATCTGTACGAAAATCCCTATTGATTTACCTGTTTTTACAAGGAAATAAAATGTGAAAAAAATATTTCTACATCCCATGGCCTTTCCCAACCATTTAAATTTTTCTCTTACATGTCTAACACTTCCGAAAAACCAATACAACGCCCACCCGGAACAATATATAAAGCTAAACGAACCGTTCACTGGGCACTTATCTGTACGAAAATCCCTATTGATTTACCTGTTTTTACAAGGAAATAAAATGTGAAAAAAATATTTCTACATCCCATGGCCATTCCCAACCATTTAAATTTTTCTCTTACAGGTCTAACACTTCCGAAAAACAAATACAACACCCACCCGGAACAATATATAAAGCTAAACGAACCGTTCACTGGGTACTTATCCGTAAGAAAATCCCTATTGATTTATCTTATTTTACAAGGAAGTAAAATGTGAAAAAAATATTTCTACATCCCATGGCCTTTCCCAACCATTTAAATTTTTCTCTTACAGGTCTAACACTTCTGAAAAACCAATACAACGCCCACCCGGAACAATATATAAAGCTAAACGAACCGTTCACTGGGCACTTATCTGTACGAAAATCCCTATTGATTTACCTGTTTTTACAAGGAAATAAAATGTGAAAAAAATATTTCTACATACCATGGCCTTTCCCAACCATTTAAATTTTTCTCTTACAGGTCTAACACTTCCGAAAAACCAATACAACGCCCACCCGGAACAATATATAAAGCTAAACGAACCGTTCACTGGGTACTTATCCGTACGAAAATCCCTATTGATTTACCTGTTTTTAAAAGGAAGTAAAATGTGAAAAAAATATTTCTACATCCCATGGCCTTTCCCAACCATTTAAATTTTTCTCTTACAGGTCTAACACTTCCGAAAAACCAATACAACGCCCACCCGGAACAATATATAAAGCTAAACGAACCGTTCACTGGGTACTTGTCCGTACGAAAATTCCTATTGATTTTCCTGTTTTTACAAGGAAATAAAATGTGGAAAAAATATTTCTACATCCCATGGCCTTTCCCAACCATTTAAATTTTTCTCTTACAGGTCTAACACTTCCGAAAAACCAATACAAAGCCCACCCGGAACAATATATAAAGCTAAACGAACCGTTCACTGGGCACTTATCCGTACGAAAATCCCTATTGTTTTACCTGTTTTTACAAGGAAATAAAATGTGAAAAAAATATTTCTACATCCCATGGCCTTTCCCAACCATTTAAATTTTTCTCTTACAGGTCTAACACTTCCGAAAAACCAATACAACGCCCACCTGGAACAATATATAAAGCTAAACGAACCGTTCAATGGGCACTTATCCTTACGAAAATCCCTATTGATTTACCTGTTTTTACAAGGAAATAAAATGTGAAAAAAATATTTCTACATCCCATGGCCTTTCCCAACCATTTAAATTTTTCTCTTACACGTCAAACACTTCCGAACAACTAATACAACGCCCACCCGGAACAATATATTAAGCTAAACTAACCGTTTACTGGGTACTTACACGTACGAAAATCCCTATTGATTTACCTGTTTTTACAAGGAAATAAAATGTGGAAAAAAAATTTCTACATCCCATGGCCTTTCCCAACCATTTAAAGTTTTCTCTTACAGGTCTAACACTTCCGAAAAACCAATACAACGCACACCCGGAACAATATATAAAGCTAAACGAACCGTTCACTGGGCACTTATCTGTACGAAAATCCCTATTGATTTACCTATTTTTACAAGGAAATAAAATGTGAAAAAAATATTTCTACATCCCATGGCCTTTCCCAACCATTTAAATTTTTGTCTTACATGTCTAACACTTCCGAAAAACCAATACAACGCCCACCCGGAACAATATATAAAGCTAAACGAACCGTTCACTGGGCACTTATCTGTACGAAAATCCCTATTGATTTACCTGTTTTTACAAGGAAATAAAATGTGAAAAAAATATTTCTACATCCCATGGCCATTCCCAACCATTTAAATTTTTCTCTTACAGGTCTAACACTTCCGAAAAACAAATACAACACCCACCCGGAACAATATATAAAGCTAAACGAACCGTTCACTGGGTACTTATCCGTAAGAAAATCCCTATTGATTTATCTGATTTTACAAGGAAGTAAAATGTGAAAAAAATATTTCTACATCCCATGGCCTTTCCCAACCATATAAATTTTTCTCTTACAGGTCTAACACTTCTGAAAAACCAATACAACGCCCACCCAGAACAATATATAAAGCTAAACGAACCGTTCACTGGGCACTTATCTGTACGAAAATCCCTATTGATTTACCTGTTTTTACAAGGAAATAAAATGTGAAAAAAATATTTCTACATCCCATGGCCATTCCCAACCATTTAAATTTTTCTCTTACAGGTCTAACACTTCCGAAAAACCAATACAACGCCCACCCGGAACAATATATAAAGCTAAACGAACCGTTCACTGGGTAGTTACACGTACGAAAATCCCTATTGATTTACCTGTTTTTACAAGGAAATAAAATGTGAAAAAAATATTTCTACATCCCATGGCCTTTCCCAACCATTTAAATTTTTCTCTTACATGTCTAACACTTCCGAAAAACCAATACAACGCCCACCCGGAACAATATATAAAACTAAACGAACCGTTCACTGGGCACTTATCTGTACGAAAATCCCTATTGATTTACCTGTTTTTACAAGGAAATAAAATGTGAAAAAAATATTTCTACATCCCATGGCCATTCCCAACCATTTAAATTTTTCTCTTACAGGTCTAACACTTCCGAAAAACAAATACAACACCCACCCGGAACAATATATAAAGCTAAACGAACCGTTCACTGGGTACTTATCCGTAAGAAAATCCCTATTGATTTATCTTATTTTACAAGGAAGTAAAATGTGAAAAAAATATTTCTACATCCCATGGCCTTTCCCAACCATTTAAATTTTTCTCTTACAGGTCTAACACTTCTGAAAAACCAATACAACGCCCACCCGGAACAATATATAAAGCTAAACGAACCGTTCACTGGGCACTTATCTGTACGAAAATCCCTATTGATTTACCTGTTTTTACAAGGAAATAAAATGTGAAAAAAATATTTCTACATCCCATGGCCATTCCCAACCATTTAAATTTTTCTCTTACAGGTCTAACACTTCCGAAAAACCAATACAACGCCGACCCGGAACAATATATAAAGCTAAACGAACCGTTCACTGGGCACTTATCCGTACGAAAATCCCTATTGATTTACCTGTTTTTACAAGGAAATAAAATGTGAAAAAAATATTTCTACATCCAATGGCCTTTCCCAACCATTTAAATTTTTCTCTTACAGGTCTAACACTTCCGAGAAACCAATACAATGCCCACCCGGAACAATATATAAAGCTAAACGAACCGTTCACTGGGCACTTATCTGTACGAAAATCCCTATTGATTTACCTGTTTTTACAAGGAAATAAAATGTGAAAAAAATATTTCTACATACCATGGCCATTCCCAACCATTTAAATTTTTCTCTTACAGGTCTAACACTTCCGAAAAACAAATACAACACCCACCCGGAACAATATATAAAGCTAAACGAACCGTTCACTGGGTACTTATCCGTAAGAAAATCCCTATTGATTTATCTGATTTTACAAGGAAGTAAAATGTGAAAAAAATATTTCTACATCCCATGGCCTTTCCCAACCATTTAAATTTTTCTCTTACAGGTCTAACACTTCCGAAAAACCAATACAACGCCCACCCGGAACAATATATAAAGCTAAACGAACCGTTCACTGGGTACTTGTCCGTACGAAAATCCCTATTGTTTTACCTGTTTTTACAAGGAAATAAAATGTGAAAAAAATATTTCTACATCCCATGGCCATTCCCAACCATTTAAATTTTTCTCTTACAGGTCTAACACTTCCGAAAAACCAATACAACGCCCACCCGGAACAATATATAAAGCTAAACGAACCGTTCACTGGGTAGTTACACGTACGAAAATCCCTATTGGTTTACCTGTTTTTACAAGGAAATAAAATGTGAAAAAAATATTTCTACATCCCATGGCCTTTCCCAACCATTTAAATTTTTCTCTTACAGGTCTAACACTTCCGAAAAACCAATACAACGCCCACCCGGAACAATATATAAAGCTAAACGAACCGTTCACTGGGCACTTATCTGTACGAAAATCCCTATTGATTTCCCTGTTTTTACAAGGAAATAAAATGTGAAAAAAATATTTCTACATCCCATGGCCATTCCCAACCATTTAAATTTTTCTCTTACAGGTCTAACACTTCCGAAAAACCAATACAACGCCCACCCGGAACAATATATAAAGCTAAACGAACCGTTCACTGGGCACTTATCTGTACGAAAATCCCTATTGATTTACCTGTTTTTACAAGGAAATAAAATGTGAAAAAAATATTTCTACATCCCATGGCCTTTCCCAACCATTAAAATTTTTGTCTTACATGTCTAACACTTCCGAAAAACCAATACAACGCCCACCCGGAACAATATATAAAGCTAAACGAACCGTTCAATGGGTACTTATGCGTACGAAAATCCCTATTGATTTACCAGTTTTTACAAGGAAATAAAATATGAAAAAAATATTTCTACATCATATGGCCTTTCCCAACCATTTAAATTTTTCTCTTACAGGTCTAACACTTCTGAAAAACCAATACAACGCCCACCCGGAACAATATATAAAGCTAAACAAACCGTTCACTGGGCACTTATCCGTACAAAAATCAATATTGTTTTACCTGTTTTTACAAGGAAATAAAATGTGAAAAAAATATTTCTACATCCCATGGCCTTTCCCAACCGTTTAAATTTTTCTCTTACAGGTCTAACACTTCCGAAAAACCAATACAACACCCACCTGGAACAATATATAAAGCTAAACGAACCATTCAATGGGCACTTATCCTTACGAAAATCCCTATTGATTTACCTGTTTTTACAAGGAAATAAAATGTGAAAAAAATATTTCTACATCCCATGGCCTTTCCCAACCATTTAAATTTTTCTCTTACAGGTCTAACACTTCTGAACAACCAATACAACGCCCACCCGGAACAATATATAAAGCTAAACTAACCGTTTACTGGGGACTTACACGTACGAAAATCCCTATTGATTTACCTGTTTTTACAAGGAAATAAAATGTGGAAAAAATATTTCTACATCCCATGGCCTTTACCAACCATTTAAAGTTTTCTCTTACAGGTCTAACACTTCCGAAAAACCAATACAACGCACACCCGGAACAATATATAAAGCTAAACGAACCGTTCACTGGGCACTTATCTGTACGAAAATCCCTATTGATTTACCTGTTTTTACAAGGAAATAAAATGTGAAAAAAATATTTCTACATCCCATGGCCTTTCCCAACCATTTAAATTTTTGTCTTACATGTCTAACACTTCCGAAAAACCAATACAACGCCCACCCGGAACAATATATAAAGCTAAGCGAACCGTTCACTGGGCACTTATCTGTACGAAAATCCCTATTGATTTACCTGTTTTTACAAGGAAATAAAATGTGAAAAAAATATTTCTACATCCCATGGCCATTCCCAACCATTTAAAATTTTCTCTTACAGGTCTAACACTTCCGAAAAACCAATACAACGCCCACCCGGAACAATATATAAAGCTAAACGAACCGTTCACTGGGTACTTATACGTACGAAAATCCCTATTGATTTACCTGTTTTTACAAGGAAATAAAATGTGAAAAAAATATTTCTACATCCCATGGCCTTTCCCAACCATTTATATTTTTCTCTTAGGGGTCTAACACTTCGGAAAAACCAATACAACGCCTACCCGGAACAATATATAAAGCTAAACGAACCGTTCACTGGTAGTTACACGTACGAAAATCCCTATTGATTTACCTGTTTTTACAAGGAAATAAAATGTGAAAAAAATATTTCTACATCCCATGGCCTTTCCCAACCATTTAAATTTTTCTCTTACAGGTCTAACACTTCCGAAAAACCAATACAACGCCCACCCGGAACAATATATAAAGCTAAACGAACCGTTCACTGGGCACTTATCTGTACGAAAATCCCTGTTGATTTAGCTGTTTTTACAAGGAAATAAAATGTGAAAAAAATATTTCTACATCCAATGGCCATTTCCAACCATTTAAATTTTTCTCTTACAGGTCTAACACTTCCGAAAAACCAATACAACGCTCACCCGGAACAATATATAAAGCTAAACGAACCGTTCACTGGGCACTTATCTGTACGAAAATCCCTATTGATTTACCTGTTTTTACAAGGAAATAAAATGTGAAAAAAATATTTCTACATCCCATGGCCTTTCCCAACCATTTAAATTTTTCTCTAACAGGTCTAACACTTCCGAAAAACCAATACAACGCCCACCCGGAACAATATATAAAGCTAAACGAACCGTTCACTGGGCACTTATCCGTACGAAAATCCCTATTGATTTACCTGTTTTTACAAGGAAATAAAATGTGAAAAAAATATTTCTACATCCCATGGCCTTTCCCAACCATTTAAATTTTTGTCTTACATGTCTAACACTTCTGAAAAACCAATACAACGCCCACCCGGAACAATATATAAAGCTAAACGAACCGTTCACTGGGTACTTAGGCGTACGAAAATCCCTATTGATTTTCTAGTTTTTACAAGGAAATAAAATATGAAAAAAATATTTCTACATCCCATGGCCTTTCCCAACCATTTAAATTTTTCTCTTACAGGTCTAACACTTCTGAAAAACCAATACAACGCCCACCCGGAACAATATATAAAGCTAAACGAACCGTTCACTGGGCACTTATCCGTACAAAAATCCCTATTGTTTTATCTGTTTTTACAAGGAAATAAAATGTGAAAAAAATATTTCTACATCCCATGGCCTTTCCCAACCATTTAAATTTTTCTCTTACAGGTCTAACACTTCCGAAAAACCAATACAACACCCACCTGGAACAATATATAAAGCTAAACGAACCGTTCAATGGGCACTTATCCTTACGAAAATCCCTATTGATTTACCTGTTTTTACAAGGAAATAAAATGTGAAAAAAATATTTCTACATCCCATGGCCATTCCCAACCATTTACGTTTTTCTCTTACAGGTCTAACACTTCCGAAAAACCAGTACAACGCCCACCCGGAACAATATATAAAGCTAAACGAACCGTTCACTGGGTAGTTACACGTACGAAAATCCCTATTGATTTACCTGTTTTTACAAGGAAATAAAATGTGAAAAAAATATTTCTACATCCCATGGCCTTTCCCAACCATTTAAATTTTTCTCTTACAGGTCTAACACTTCCGAAAAACCAATACAACGCCCACCCGGAACAATATATAAAGCTAAACGAACCGTTCACTGGGCACTTATCCGTACGAAAATCCCTATTGATTTACCTGTTTTTACAAGGAAATAAAATGTGAAAAAATATTTCTACATCCCATGGCCTTTCCCAACCATTTAAATTTTTGTCTAACATGTCTAACACTTCCGAAAAACCAATACAACGCCCACCCGGAACAATATATAAAGCTAAACGAACCGTTCACTGGGCACTTATCTGTACGAAAATCCCTATTGATTTACCTGTTTTTACAAGGAAATAAAATGTGAAAAAAATATTTCTACATCCCATGGCCATTCCCAACCATTTAAAATTTTCTCTTACAGGTCTAACACTTCCGAAAAACCAATACAACGCCCAACCGGAACAATATATAAAGCTAAACGAACCGTTCACTGGGTACTTATACGTACGAAAATCCCTATTGATTTACCTGTTTTTACAAGGAAATAAAATGTGGAAAAAATATTTCTACATCCCATGGCCTTTCCCAACCATTTAAATTTTTCTCTTACAGGTCTAACACTTCCGAAAAACCAATACAACGCCCACCCGGAACAATATATAAAGCTAAACGAACCGTTCACTGGGCACTTATCTGTACGAAAATCCCTATTGATTTACCTGTTTTTACAAGGAAATAAAATGTGAAAAAAATATTTCTACATCCCATGGCCTTTCCTAACCATTTAAATTTTTGTCTAACATGTCTAACACTTCCGAAAAACCAATACAACGCCCACCCGGAACAATATATAAAGCTAAACGAACCGTTCACTGGGCACTTATCTGTACGAAAATCCCTATTGATTTACCTGTTTTTACAAGGAAATAAAATGTGAAAAAAATATTTCTACATCCCATGGCCATTCCCAACCATTTAAAATTTTCTCTTACAGGTCTAACACTTCCGAAAAACCAATACAAAGCCCACCCGGAACAATATATAAAGCTAAACGAACCGTTAACTGGGTACTTATCCGTAAGAAAATCCCTATTGATTTATCTGTTTTTACAAGGAAGTAAAATGTGAAAAAAATATTTCTACATCCCATGGCCTTTCCCAACCATTTAAATTTTTCTCTTAGGGGTCTAACACTTCGGAAAAACCAATACAACGCCTACCCGGAACAATATATAAAGCTAAACGAACCGTTCACTGGTAGTTACACGTACGAAAATCCCTATTGATTTACCTGTTTTTACAAGGAAATAAAATGTGAAAAAAATATTTCTACATCCCATGGCCTTTCCCAACCATTTAAATTTTTCTCTTACAGGTCTAACACTTCCGAAAAACCAATACAACGCCCACCCGGAACAATATATAAAGCTAAACGAACCGTTCACTGGGCACTTATCTGTACGAAAATCCCTATTGATTAAGCTGTTTTTACAAGGAAATAAAATGTGAAAAAAATATTTCTACATCCAATGGCCATTTCCAACCATTTAAATTTTTCTCTTACAGGTCTAACACTTCCGAAAAACCAATACAACGCTCACCCGGAACAATATATAAAGCTAAACGAACCGTTCACTGGGCACTTATCTGTACGAAAATCCCTATTTATTTACCTGTTTTTACAAGGAAATAAAATGTGAAAAAAATATTTCTACATCCCATGGCCTTTCCCAACCATTTAAATTTTTCTCTAACAGGTCTAACACTTCCGAAAAACCAATACAACGCCCACCCGGAACAATATATAAAGCTAAACGAACCGTTCACTGGGCACTTATCCGTACGAAAATCCCTATTGATTTACCTGTTTTTACAAGGAAATAAAATGTGAAAAAAATATTTCTACATCCCATGGCCTTTCCCAACCATTTAAATTTTTGTCTTACATGTCTAACACTTCTGAAAAACCAATACAACGCCCACCCGGAACAATATATAAAGCTAAACGAACCGTTCACTGGGTACTTAGGCGTACGAAAATCCCTATTGATTTTCTAGTTTTTACAAGGAAATAAAATATGAAAAAAATATTTCTACATCCCATGGCCTTTCCCAACCATTTAAATTTTTCTCTTACAGGTCTAACACTTCTGAAAAACCAATACAACGCCCACCCGGAACAATATATAAAGCTAAACGAACCGTTCACTGGGCACTTATCCGTACAAAAATCCCTATTGTTTTACCTGTTTTTACAAGGAAATAAAATGTGAAAAAAATATTTCTACATCCCATGGCCTTTCCCAACCATTTAAATTTTTCTCTTACAGGTCTAACACTTCCGAAAAACCAATACAACACCCACCTGGAACAATATATAAAGCTAAACGAACCGTTCAATGGGCACTTATCCTTACGAAAATCCCTATTGATTTACCTGTTTTTACAAGGAAATAAAATGTGAAAAAAATATTTCTACATCCCATGGCCATTCCCAACCATTTACGTTTTTCTCTTACAGGTCTAACACTTCCGAAAAACCAATACAACGCCCACCCGGAACAATATATAAAGCTAAACGAACCGTTCACTGGGTAGTTACACGTACGAAAATCCCTATTGATTTACCTGTTTTTACAAGGAAATAAAATGTGAAAAAAATATTTCTACATCCCATGGCCTTTCCCAACCATTTAAATTTTTCTCTTACAGGTCTAACACTTCCGAAAAACCAATACAACGCCCACCCGGAACAATATATAAAGCTAAACGAACCGTTCACTGGGCACTTATCCGTACGAAAATCCCTATTGATTTACCTGTTTTTACAAGGAAATAAAATGTGAAAAAATATTTCTACATCCCATGGCCTTTCCCAACCATTTAAATTTTTGTCTAACATGTCTAACACTTCCGAAAAACCAATACAACGCCCACCCGGAACAATATATAAAGCTAAACGAACCGTTCACTGGGCACTTATCTGTACGAAAATCCCTATTGATTTACCTGTTTTTACAAGGAAATAAAATGTGAAAAAAATATTTCTACATCCCATGGCCATTCCCAACCATTTAAAATTTTCTCTTACAGGTCTAACACTTCCGAAAAACCAATACAACGCCCAACCGGAACAATATATAAAGCTAAACGAACCGTTCACTGGGTACTTATACGTACGAAAATCCCTATTGATTTACCTGTTTTTACAAGGAAATAAAATGTGGAAAAAATATTTCTACATCCCATGGCCTTTCCCAACCATTTAAATTTTTCTCTTACAGGTCTAACACTTCCGAAAAACCAATACAACGCCCACCCGGAACAATATATAAAGCTAAACGAACCGTTCACTGGGCACTTATCTGTACGAAAATCCCTATTGATTTACCTGTTTTTACAAGGAAATAAAATGTGAAAAAAATATTTCTACATCCCATGGCCTTTCCTAACCATTTAAATTTTTGTCTTACATGTCTAACACTTCCGAAAAACCAATACAACGCCCACCCGAAACAATATATAAAGCTAAACGAACCGTTCACTGGGCACTTATCTGTACGAAAATCCCTATTGATTTACCTGTTTTTACAAGGAAATAAAATGTGAAAAAAATATTTCTACATCCCATGGCCATTCCCAACCATTTAAAATTTTCTCTTACAGGTCTAACACTTCCGAAAAACCAATACAACGCCCACCCGGAACAATATATAAAGCTAAACGAACCGTTAACTGGGTACTTATCCGTAAGAAAATCCCTATTGATTTATCTGTTTTTACAAGGAAGTAAAATGTGAAAAAAATATTTCTACATCCCATGGCCTTTCCCAACCATTTAAATTTTTCTCTTAGGGGTCTAACACTTCGGAAAAACCAATACAACGCCTACCCGGAACAATATATAAAGCTAAACGAACCGTTCACTGGTAGTTACACGTACGAAAATCCCTATTGATTTACCTGTTTTTACAAGGAAATAAAATGTGAAAAAAATATTTCTACATCCCATGGCCTTTCCCAACCATTTAAATTTTTCTCTTACAGGTCTAACACTTCCGAAAAACCAATACAACGCCCACCCGGAACAATATATAAAGCTAAACGAACCGTTCACTGGGCACTTATCTGTACGAAAATCCCTATTGATTAAGCTGTTTTTACAAGGAAATAAAATGTGAAAAAAATATTTCTACATCCAATGGCCATTTCCAACCATTTAAATTTTTCTCTTACAGGTCTAACACTTCCGAAAAACCAATACAACGCTCACCCGGAACAATATATAAAGCTAAACGAACCGTTCACTGGGCACTTATCTGTACGAAAATCCCTATTGATTTACCTGTTTTTACAAGGAAATAAAATGTGAAAAAAATATTTCTACATCCCATGGCCTTTCCCAACCATTTAAATTTTTCTCTAACAGGTCTAACACTTCCGAAAAACCAATACAACGCCCACCCGGAACAATATATAAAGCTAAACGAACCGTTCACTGGGCACTTATCCGTACGAAAATCCCTATTGATTTACCTGTTTTTACAAGGAAATAAAATGTGGAAAAAATATTTCTACATCCCATGGCCTTTCCCAACCATTTAAATTTTTCTCTTACAGGTCTAACACTTCCGAAAAACCAATACAACGCCCACCCGGAACAATATATAAAGCTAAACGAACCGTTCACTGGGCACTTATCCGTATGAAAATCCCTATTGATTTTCCAGTTTTTACAAGGAAATAAAATGTGAAAAAATATTTCTACATCCCATGGCCTTTCCCAACCATTTAAATTTTTGTCTTACATGTCTAACACTTCCGAAAAACCAATACAACGCCCACCCGGAACAATATATAAAGCTAAACGAACCGTTCACTGGGCACTTATCTGTACGAAAATCCCTATTGATTTACCTGTTTTTACAAGGAAATAAAATGTGAAAAAAATATTTCTACATCCCATGGCCATTCCCAACCATTTAAAATTTTCTCTTACAGGTCTAACACTTCCGAAAAACCAATACAACGCCCAACCCGAACAATATATAAAGCTAAACGAACCGTTCACTGGGTACTTATACGTACGAAAATCCCTATTGATTTACCTGTTTTTACAAGGAAATAAAATGTGGAAAAAATATTTCTACATCCCATGGCCTTTCCCAACCATTTAAATTTTTCTCTTACAGGTCTAACACTTCCGAAAAACCAATACAACGCCCACCCGGAACAATATATAAAGCTAAACGAACCGTTTACTGGGCACTTATCTGTACGAAAATCCCTATTGATTTACCTGTTTTTACAAGGAAATAAAATGTGAAAAAAATATTTCTACATCCCATGGCCTTTCCTAACCATTTAAATTTTTGTCTTACATGTCTAACACTTCCGAAAAACCAATACAACGCCCACCCGGAACAATATATAAAGCTAAACGAACCGTTCACTGGGCACTTATCTGTACGAAAATCCCTATTGATTTACCTGTTTTTACAAGGAAATAAAATGTGAAAAAAATATTTCTACATCCCATGGCCATTCCCAACCATTTAAAATTTTCTCTTACAGGTCTAACACTTCCGAAAAACCAATACAACGCCCACCCGGAACAATATATAAAGCTAAACGAACCGTTAACTGGGTACTTATCCGTAAGAAAATCCCTATTGATTTATCTGTTTTTACAAGGAAGTAAAATGTGAAAAAAATATTTCTACATCCCATGGCCTTTCCCAACCATTTAAATTTTTCTCTAACAGGTCTAACACTTCCGAAAAACCAATACAACGCCCACCCGGAACAATATATAAAGCTAAACGAACCGTTCACTGGGCACTTATCCGTACGAAAATCCCTATTGATTTACCTGTTTTTACAAGGAAATAAAATGTGAAAAAAATATTTCTACATCCCATGGCCTTTCCCAACCATTTAAATTTTTGTCTTACATGTCTAACACTTCTGAAAAACCAATACAACGCCCACCCGGAACAATATATAAAGCGAAACGAACCGTTCACTGGGTACTTAGGCGTACGAAAATCCCTATTGATTTTCTAGTTTTTACAAGGAAATAAAATATGAAAAAAATATTTCTACATCCCATGGCCTTTCCCAACCATTTAAATTTTTCTCTTACAGGTCTAACACTTCTGAAAAACCAATACAACGCCCACCCGGAACAATATATAAAGCTAAACGAACCGTTCACTGGGCACTTATCCGTACAAAAATCCCTATTGTTTTACCTGTTTTTACAAGGAAATAAAATGTGAAAAAAATATTTCTACATCCCATGGCCTTTCCCAACCATTTAAATTTTTCTCTTACAGGTCTAACACTTCCGAAAAACCAATACAACACCCACCTGGAACAATATATAAAGCTAAACGAACCGTTCAATGGGCACTTATCCTTACGAAAATCCCTATTGATTTACCTGTTTTTACAAGGAAATAAAATGTGAAAAAAATATTTCTACATCCCATGGCCATTCCCAACCATTTACGTTTTTCTCTTACAGGTCTAACACTTCCGAAAAACCAATACAACGCCCACCCGGAACAATATATAAAGCTAAACGAACCGTTCACTGGGTAGTTACACGTACGAAAATCCCTATTGATTTACCTGTTTTTACAAGGAAATAAAATGTGAAAAAAATATTTCTACATCCCATGGCCTTTCCCAACCATTTAAATTTTTCTCTTACAGGTCTAACACTTCCGAAAAACCAATACAACGCCCACCCGGAACAATATATAAAGCTAAACGAACCGTTCACTGGGCACTTATCCGTACGAAAATCCCTATTGATTTACCTGTTTTTACAAGGAAATAAAATGTGAAAAAAATATTTCTACATCCCATGGCCTTTCCTAACCATTTAAATTTTTGTCTTACATGTCTAACACTTCCGAAAAACCAATACAACGCCCACCCGAAACAATATATAAAGCTAAACGAACCGTTCACTGGGCACTTATCTGTACGAAAATCCCTATTGATTTACCTGTTTTTACAAGGAAATAAAATGTGAAAAAAATATTTCTACATCCCATGGCCATTCCCAACCATTTAAAATTTTCTCTTACAGGTCTAACACTTCCGAAAAACCAATACAACGCCCACCCGGAACAATATATAAAGCTAAACGAACCGTTAACTGGGTACTTATCCGTAAGAAAATCCCTATTGATTTATCTGTTTTTACAAGGAAGTAAAATGTGAAAAAAATATTTCTACATCCCATGGCCTTTCCCAACCATTTAAATTTTTCTCTTAGGGGTCTAACACTTCGGAAAAACCAATACAACGCCTACCCGGAACTATATATAAAGCTAAACGAACCGTTCACTGGTAGTTACACGTACGAAAATCCCTATTGATTTACCTGTTTTTACAAGGAAATAAAATGTGAAAAAAATATTTCTACATCCCATGGCCTTTCCCAACCATTTAAATTTTTCTCTTACAGGTCTAACACTTCCGAAAAACCAATACAACGCCCACCCGGAACAATATATAAAGCTAAACGAACCGTTCACTGGGCACTTATCTGTACGAAAATCCCTATTGATTAAGCTGTTTTTACAAGGAAATAAAATGTGAAAAAAATATTTCTACATCCAATGGCCATTTCCAACCATTTAAATTTTTCTCTTACAGGTCTAACACTTCCGAAAAACCAATACAACGCTCACCCGGAACAATATATAAAGCTAAACGAACCGTTCACTGGGCACTTATCTGTACGAAAATCCCTATTGATTTACCTGTTTTTACAAGGAAATAAAATGTGAAAAAAATATTTCTACATCCCATGGCCTTTCCCAACCATTTAAATTTTTCTCTAACAGGTCTAACACTTCCGAAAAACCAATACAACGCCCACCCGGAACAATATATAAAGCTAAACGAACCGTTCACTGGGCACTTATCCGTACGAAAATCCCTATTGATTTACCTGTTTTTACAAGGAAATAAAATGTGGAAAAAATATTTCTACATCCCATGGCCTTTCCCAACCATTTAAATTTTTCTCTTACAGGTCTAACACTTCCGAAAAACCAATACAACGCCCACCCGGAACAATATATAAAGCTAAACGAACCGTTCACTGGGCACTTATCCGTATGAAAATCCCTATTGATTTTCCAGTTTTTACAAGGAAATAAAATGTGAAAAAATATTTCTACATCCCATGGCCTTTCCCAACCATTTAAATTTTTGTCTTACATGTCTAACACTTCCGAAAAACCAATACAACGCCCACCCGGAACAATATATAAAGCTAAACCAACCGTTCACTGGGCACTTATCTGTACGAAAATCCCTATTGATTTACCTGTTTTTACAAGGAAATAAAATGTGGAAAAAATATTTCTACATCCCATGGCCTTTCCCAACCATTTAAATTTTTCTCTTACAGGTCTAACACTTCCGAAAAACCAATACAACGCCCACCCGGAACAATATATAAAGCTAAACGAACCGTTCACTGGGCACTTATCTGTACGAAAATCCCTATTGATTTACCTGTTTTTACAAGGAAATAAAATGTGAAAAAAATATTTCTACATCCCATGGCCTTTCCTAACCATTTAAATTTTTGTCTTACATGTCTAACACTTCCGAAAAACCAATACAACGCCCACCCGGAACAATATATAAAGCTAAACGAACCGTTCACTGGGCACTTATCTGTACGAAAATCCCTATTGATTTACCTGTTTTTACAAGGAAATAAAATGTGAAAAAAATATTTCTACATCCCATGGCCATTCCCAACCATTTAAAATTTTCTCTTACAGGTCTAACACTTCCGAAAAACCAATACAACGCCCACCCGGAACAATATATAAAGCTAAACGAACCGTTAACTGGGTACTTATCCGTAAGAAAATCCCTATTGATTTATCTGTTTTTACAAGGAAGTAAAATGTGAAAAAAATATTTCTACATCCCATGGCCTTTCCCAACCATTTAAATTTTTCTCTTACAGGTCTAACACTTCCGAAAAACCAATACAACGCCCACCCGGAACAATATATAAAGCTAAACGAACCGTTCACTGGGCACTTATCTGTACGAAAATCCCTATTGATTTACCTGTTTTTACAAGGAAATAAAATGTGAAAAAAATATTTCTACATCCCATGGCCTTTCCTAACCATTTAAATTTTTGTCTTACATGTCTAACACTTCCGAAAAACCAATACAACGCCCACCCGGAACAATATATAAAGCTAAACGAACCGTTCACTGGGCACTTATCTGTACGAAAATCCCTATTGATTTACCTGTTTTTACAAGGAAATAAAATGTGAAAAAAATATTTCTACATCCCATGGCCTTTCCTAACCATTTAAATTTTTGTCTTACATGTCTAACACTTCCGAAAAACCAATACAACGCCCACCCGGAACAATATATAAAGCTAAACGAACCGTTCACTGGGCACTTATCTGTACGAAAATCCCTATTGATTTACCTGTTTTTACAAGGAAATAAAATGTGGAAAAAATATTTCTACATCCCATGGCCTTTCCCAACCATTTAAATTTTTCTCTTACAGGTCTAACACTTCCGAAAAACCAATACAACGCCCACCCGGAACAATATATAAAGCTAAACGAACCGTTCACTGGGCACTTATCTGTACGAAAATCCCTATTGATTTACCTGTTTTTACAAGGAAATAAAATGTGAAAAAAATATTTCTACATCCCATGGCCTTTCCTAACCATTTAAATTTTTGTCTTACATGTCTAACACTTCCGAAAAACCAATACAACGCCCACCCGGAACAATATATAAAGCTAAACGAACCGTTCACTGGGCACTTATCTGTACGAAAATCCCTATTGATTTACCTGTTTTTACAAGGAAATAAAATGTGAAAAAAATATTTCTACATCCCATGGCCATTCCCAACCATTTAAAATTTTCTCTTACAGGTCTAACACTTCCGAAAAACCAATACAACGCCCACCCGGAACAATATATAAAGCTAAACGAACCGTTAACTGGGTACTTATCCGTAAGAAAATCCCTATTGATTTATCTGTTTTTACAAGGAAGTAAAATGTGAAAAAAATATTTCTACATCCCATGGCCTTTCCCAACCATTTAAATTTTTCTCTTAGGGGTCTAACACTTCAGAAAAACCAATACAACGCCTACCCGGAACAATATATAAAGCTAAACGAACCGTTCACTGGTAGTTACACGTACGAAAATCCCTATTGATTTACCTGTTTTTACAAGGAAATAAAATGTGAAAAAAATATTTCTACATCCCATGGCCTTTCCCAACCATTTAAATTTTTCTCTTACAGGTCTAACACTTCCGAAAAACCAATACAACGCCCACCCGGAACAATATATAAAGCTAAACGAACCGTTCACTGGGCACTTATCTGTACGAAAATCCCTATTGATTAAGCTGTTTTTACAAGGAAATAAAATGTGAAAAAAATATTTCTACATCCAATGGCCATTTCCAACCATTTAAATTTTTCTCTTACAGGTCTAACACTTCCGAAAAACCAATACAACGCTCACCCGGAACAATATATAAAGCTAAACGAACCGTTCACTGGGCACTTATCTGTACGAAAATCCCTATTGATTTACCTGTTTTTACAAGGAAATAAAATGTGAAAAAAATATTTCTACATCCCATGGCCTTTCCCAACCATTTAAATTTTTCTCTAACAGGTCTAACACTTCCGAAAAACCAATACAACGCCCACCCGGAACAATATATAAAGCTAAACGAACCGTTCACTGGGCACTTATCCGTACGAAAATCCCTATTGATTTACCTGTTTTTACAAGGAAATAAAATGTGGAAAAAATATTTCTACATCCCATGGCCTTTCCCAACCATTTAAATTTTTCTCTTACAGGTCTAACACTTCCGAAAAACCAATACAACGCCCACCCGGAACAATATATAAAGCTAAACGAACCGTTCACTGGGCACTTATCCGTATGAAAATCCCTATTGATTTTCCAGTTTTTACAAGGAAATAAAATATGAAAAAAATATTTCTACATCCCATGGCCTTTCCCAACCATTTAAATTTTTCTCTTACAGGTCTAACACTTCTGAAAAACCAATACAACGCCCACCCGGAACAATATATAAAGCTAAACGAACCGTTCACTGGGCACTTATCCGTACAAAAATCCCTATTGTTTTACCTGTTTTTACAAGGAAATAAAATGTGAAAAAAATATTTCTACATCCCATGGCCTTTCCCAACCATTTAAATTTTTCTCTTACAGGTCTAACACTTCCGAAAAACCAATACAACACCCACCTGGAACAATATATAAAGCTAAACGAACCGTTCAATGGGCACTTATCCTTACGAAAATCCCTATTGATTTACCTGTTTTTACAAGGAAATAAAATGTGAAAAAAATATTTCTACATCCCATGGCCATTCCCAACCATTTACGTTTTTCTCTTACAGGTCTAACACTTCCAAAAAACCAATACAACGCCAACCCGGAACAATATATAAAGCTAAACGAACCGTTCACTGGGTAGTTACACGTACGAAAATCCCTATTGATTTACCTGTTTTTACAAGGAAATAAAATGTGAAAAAAATATTTCTACATCCCATGGCATTTCCCAAACATTTAAATTTTTCTCTTACAGGTCTAACACTTCCGAGAAACCAATACAACGCCCACCCGGAACAATATATAAAGCTAAACGAACCGTTCACTGGGCACTTATCCGTACCAAAATCCCTATTGATTTACCTGTTTTTACAAGGAAATAAAATGTGAAAAAAATATTTCTACATCCCATGGCCATTCCCAACCATTTAATATTTTCTCTTACAGGTCTAACACTTCCGAAAAACCAATACAACGCCCAACCGGAACAATATATAAAGCTAAACGAACCGTTCACTGGGTACTTATACGTACGAAAATCCCTATTGATTTACCTGTTTTTACAAGGAAATAAAATGTGGAAAAAATATTTCTACATCCCATGGCCTTTCCCAACCATTTAAATTTTTCTCTTAGAGGTCTAACACTTCCGAAAAACCAATACAACGCCCACACGGAACAATATATAAAGCTAAACGAACCGTTCACTGGGTAGTTACACGTACGAAAATCCCAATTGATTTACCTGTTTTTACAAGGAAATAAAATGTGAAAAAAATATTTCTACATCCCATGGCCTTTCCTAACCATTTAAATTTTTGTCTTACATGTCTAACACTTCCGAAAAACCAATACAACGCCCACCCGGAACAATATATAAAGCTAAACGAACCGTTCACTGGGCACTTATCCGTACGAAAATCCCTATTGATTTACATGTTTTTACAAGGAAGTAAAATGTGAAAAAAATATTTCTACATCCCATGGCCTTTCCCAACCATTTAAATTTTTCTCTTACAGGTCTACCACTTCCGAAAAACCAATACAACGCCCACCCGGAACAATATATTAAGCTAAACGAACCGTTCATTGGGCACTTATCCGTACGAAAATCCCTATTGTTTTACCTGTTTTTACAAGGAAAACAAAATGTGAAAAAAATGTTTCTACATCCCATGGCCTTTCCCAAACATTTAAATTTTTCTCTTACAGGTCTAACACTTCCGAAAAACCAATACAACGCCCCCCCGGAACAATATATAAAGCTAAACGAACCGTTCACTGGGCACTTATCCTTACGAAAATCCCTATTAATTTACCTGTTTTTACAAGGAAATAAAATGTGAAAAAAATATTTCTACATCCCATGGCCTTTCCCAACCATTTAAATTTTTCTCTTACAGGTCTAATACTTCCGAAAAACCAATACAACGCCCACGCGGAACAATATATAAAGCTAAACGAACCGTTCACTGGGTACTTACATGTACGAAAATCCCTATTGTTTTACCTGATTTTACAAGGAAATAAAATGTGAAAAAAATATTTCTACATCCCATGGCCTTTCCCAACCCTTTAAATTTTTCTCTTACAGGTCTAACACTTCCAAAAAACCAATACAACGCCCACCCGGAACAATATATAAAGCTAAACGAACCGTTCACTGGGCACTTATCCATACGAAAATGCCTATTGATTTACCTGTTTTTACAAGAAAATAAAATGAGAAAAAAATATTTCTACATCCCATGGCTTTTCCCAACCATTTAAATTTTTCTCTTACAGGTCTAACACTTCTGAAAAACCAATACAACGCCCACCCGGAACAATATATAAAGCTAAACGAACCGTTCACTGGGCACTTATCCGTACGAAAAAAACCTATTGTTTTATCTGTTTTTACAAGGAAATAAAATGTGAAAAAAATGTTTCTACATCCCATGGCCTTTCCCAACAATTTAAATTTTTCTCTTACAGGTCTAACACTTCCGAAAAACCAATACAACTCCCCCCCGGAACAATATATAAAGCTAAACGAACCGTTCACTGGGCACTTATCCTTACGAAAATCCCTATTGATTTACCTGTTTTTACAAGGAAATAAAATGTGAAAAAAATATTTCTACATCCCATGGCCATTCCCAACCATTTACGTTTTTCTCTTACAGGTCTAACACTTCCAAAAAACCAATACAACGCCAACCCGGAACAATATATAAAGCTAAACGAACCGTTCACTGGGTAGTTACACGTACGAAAATCCCTATTGATTTACCTGTTTTTACAAGGAAATAAAATGTGAAAAAAATATTTCTACATCCCATGGCATTTCCCAAACATTTAAATTTTTCTCTTACAGGTCTAACACTTCCGAGAAACCAATACAACGCCCACCCGGAACAATATATAAAGCTAAACGAACCGTTCACTGGGCACTTATCCGTACCAAAATCCCTATTGATTTACCTGTTTTTACAAGGAAATAAAATGTGAAAAAAATATTTCTACATCCCATGGCCATTCCCAACCATTTAATATTTTCTCTTACAGGTCTAACACTTCCGAAAAACCAATACAACGCCCAACCGGAACAATATATAAAGCTAAACGAACCGTTCACTGGGTACTTATACGTACGAAAATCCCTATTGATTTACCTGTTTTTACAAGGAAATAAAATGTGGAAAAAATATTTCTACATCCCATGGCCTTTCCCAACCATTTAAATTTTTCTCTTAGAGGTCTAACACTTCCGAAAAACCAATACAACGCCCACACGGAACAATATATAAAGCTAAACGAACCGTTCACTGGGTAGTTACACGTACGAAAATCCCAATTGATTTACCTGTTTTTACAAGGAAATAAAATGTGAAAAAAATATTTCTACATCCCATGGCCTTTCCTAACCATTTAAATTTTTGTCTTACATGTCTAACACTTCCGAAAAACCAATACAACGCCCACCCGGAACAATATATAAAGCTAAACGAACCGTTCACTGGGCACTTATCCGTACGAAAATCCCTATTGATTTACATGTTTTTACAAGGAAGTAAAATGTGAAAAAAATATTTCTACATCCCATGGCCTTTCCCAACCATTTAAATTTTTCTCTTACAGGTCTACCACTTCCGAAAAACCAATACAACGCCCACCCGGAACAATATATTAAGCTAAACGAACCGTTCATTGGGCACTTATCCGTACGAAAATCCCTATTGTTTTACCTGTTTTTACAAGGAAAACAAAATGTGAAAAAAATGTTTCTACATCCCATGGCCTTTCCCAAACATTTAAATTTTTCTCTTACAGGTCTAACACTTCCGAAAAACCAATACAACACCCCCCCGGAACAATATATAAAGCTAAACGAACCGTTCACTGGGCACTTATCCTTACGAAAATCCCTATTAATTTACCTGTTTTTACAAGGAAATAAAATGTGAAAAAAATATTTCTACATCCCATGGCCTTTCCCAACCATTTAAATTTTTCTCTTACAGGTCTAATACTTCCGAAAAACCAATACAACGCCCACGCGGAACAATATATAAAGCTAAACGAACCGTTCACTGGGTACTTACATGTACGAAAATCCCTATTGTTTTACCTGATTTTACAAGGAAATAAAATGTGAAAAAAATATTTCTACATCCCATGGCCTTTCCCAACCCTTTAAATTTTTCTCTTACAGGTCTAACACTTCCAAAAAACCAATACAACGCCCACCCGGAACAATATATAAAGCTAAACGAACCGTTCACTGGGCACTTATCCATACGAAAATGCCTATTGATTTACCTGTTTTTACAAGAAAATAAAATGAGAAAAAAATATTTCTACATCCCATGGCTTTTCCCAACCATTTAAATTTTTCTCTTACAGGTCTAACACTTCTGAAAAACCAATACAACGCCCACCCGGAACAATATATAAAGCTAAACGAACCGTTCACTGGGCACTTATCCGTACGAAAAAAACCTATTGTTTTATCTGTTTTTACAAGGAAATAAAATGTGAAAAAAATGTTTCTACATCCCATGGCCTTTCCCAACCATTTAAATTTTTCTCTTACAGGTCTAACACTTCCGAAAAACCAATACAACTCCCCCCCGGAACAATATATAAAGCTAAACGAACCGTTCACTGGGCACTTATCCTTACGAAAATCCCTATTAATTTACCTGTTTTTACAAGGAAATAAAATGTGAAAAAAATATTTCTACATCCCATGGCCTTTCCCAACCATTTAAATTTTTCTCTTACAGGTCTAATACATCCGAAAAAGCAATACAACGCCCACCCGGAACAATATATAAAGCTAAATGAACCGTTCACTGGGTACTTACACGTACGAAAATCCCTATTGATTTACCTTATTTTACAAGGAAATAAAATGTGAAAAAATATTTCTACATCCCATGGCCTTTCCCAACCCTTTAAATTTTTCTCTTACAGGTCTAACACTTCCGAAAAACCAATACAACGCCCACCCGGAACAATATATAAAGCTAAACGAACAGTTCACTGGGCACTTCTCCGTACGAAAATCACTATTGTTTTACCAGTTTTTACAAGGAAATAAAATGTGAAAAAAATATTTCTACATCCCATGGCCTTTCCCAACCATTTAAATTTTTCTCTTACAGGTCTAACACTTCCGAAAAACCAATACAACCCCCACCCGGAACAATATATAAAGCTAAACGAACCGTTCACTGGGTACTTACACGTACGAAAATCCCTATTGATTTACCTGTTTTTACAAGGAAATAAAATGTGAAAAAATATTTCTACATCCCATGGCCTTTCCCAACCATTTACATTTTTCTCTTACAGGTCTAATACTTCCGAAAAACCAATACAACGCCCACCCGGAACAATATATAAAGCTAAACGAACCGTTCACTGGGTACTTACACGTACGAAAATCCCTATTGATTTACCTGATTTTACAAGGAAATAAAATGTGAAAAAAATATTTCTACATCCCTTGGCCTTTCCCAACCATTTAAATTTTTCTCTTACAGGTCTAACACTTCCGAAAAACCAATACAACGCCCACCCGGAACAATATCTAAAGCTAAATGAACCGTTCACTGGGTACTTATCCGTAAGAAAATCCCTATTGATTTACCTGTTTTTACAAGGAAATAAAATGTGAAAAAATATTTCTACATCCCATGGCCTTTCCCAACCATTTAAATTTTTCTCT
Source organism: Paroedura picta (assembly GCF_049243985.1). Lineage (NCBI taxonomy): Eukaryota > Metazoa > Chordata > Lepidosauria > Squamata > Gekkonidae > Paroedura > Paroedura picta. Next base: position 21,305,001 of record NC_135372.1, read on the forward strand.
TACATGTCTAATACATCCGAAGAAGCAATACAACGCCCACCCGGAACAATATATAAAGCTAAACGAACCGTTCACTGGGTACTTACACGTACGAAAATCCCTATTGATTTACCTTATTTTACAAGGAAATAAAATATGAAAAAAATATTTCTACATCCCATGGCCTTTCCCAACCATTTAAATTTTTCTCTTACATTTCTAACACTTTCAAAAAACCAATACAACGCCCACCCGGAACAATATATAAAGCTAAACGAACCGTTCACTGGGCACTTATCCGTACGAAAATCCCTATTGATTTACCTCATTTTACAAGAAAATAAAATGTGAAAAAAATATTTCTACATCCCATGGCCTTTCCCAACCCTTTAAATTTTTCTCTTACAGGTCTAACACTTCCAAAAAACCAATACAACGCCCACCCGGAACAATATATAAAGCTAAACGAACCGTTCACTGGGCACTTATCCGTACGAAAATCCCTATTGATTTACATGTTTTTACAAGGAAGTAAAATGTGAAAAAAATATTTCTACATCCCATGGCCTTTCCCAACCATTTAAATTTTTCTCTTACAGGTCTACCACTTCCGAAAAACCAATACAACGCCCACCCGGAACAATATATTAAGCTAAACGAACCGTTCATTGGGCACTTATCCGTACGAAAATCCCTATTGTTTTACCTGTTTTTACAAGGAAAACAAAATGTGAAAAAAATGTTTCTACATCCCATGGCCTTTCCCAAACATTTAAATTTTTCTCTTACAGGTCTAACACTTCCGAAAAACCAATACAACGCCCCCCCGGAACAATATATAAAGCTAAACGAACCGTTCACTGGGCACTTATCCTTACGAAAATCCCTATTAATTTACCTGTTTTTACAAGGAAATAAAATGTGAAAAAAATATTTCTACATCCCATGGCCTTTCCCAACCATTTAAATTTTTCTCTTACAGGTCTAATACTTCCGAAAAACCAATACAACGCCCACGCGGAACAATATATAAAGCTAAACGAACCGTTCACTGAGTACTTACATGTACGAAAATCCCTATTGTTTTACCTGATTTTACAAGGAAATAAAATGTGAAAAAAATATTTCTACATCCCATGGCCTTTCCCAACCATTTAAATTTTTCTCTTACAGGTCTAACACTTCCGAAAAACCAATACAACGCCCACGCGGAACAATATATAAAGCTAAACGAACCGTTCACTGGGCACTTATCCGTACGAAAATCCCTATTGATTTACCAGATTTTACAAGGAAATAAAATGTGAAAAAAATATTTCTACATCCCATGGCCTTTCCCAACCATTTAAATTTTTCTCTTACAGGCCTACCACTTCCGAAAAACCAATACAACGCCCACCCGGAACAATATATAAAGCTAAACGAACCATTCACTGGGCACTTATCCGTACGAAAATCCCTATTGATTTACCTGATTTTACAAGGAAATAAAATGTGAAAAAAATATTTCTACATCCCATGGCCTTTCCCAACCATTTAAATTTTTCTCTTACAGGTCTAACACTTCCGAAAAACCAATACAACGACCACCCGGAACAATATCTAAAGCTAAATGAACCGTTCACTGGGTACTTATCCGTAAGAAAATCCCTATTGATTTACCTGTTTTTACAAGGAAATAAAATGTGAAAAAATATTTCTACATCCCATGGCCTTTCCCAACCATTTAAATTTTTCTCTTACAGGTCTAATACATCCGAAAAAGCAATACAACGCCCACCCGGAACAATATATAAAGCTAAACGAACCGTTCACTGGGTACTTACACGTACGAAAATCCCTATTGATTTACCTTATTTTACAAGGAAATAAAATATGAAAAAAATATTTCTACATCCCATGGCCTTTCCCAACCATTTAAATTTTTCTCTTACATTTCTAACACTTCCAAAAAACCAATACAACGCCCACCCGGAACAATATATAAAGCTAAACGAACCGTTCACTGGGCACTTATCCGTACGAAAATCCCTATTGATTTACCTGATTTTACAAGAAAATAAAATGTGAAAAAAATATTTCTACATCCCATGGCCTTTCCCAACCCTTTAAATTTTTCTCTTACAGGTCTAACACTTCCAAAAAACCAATACAACGCCCACCCGGAACAATATATAAAGCTAAACGAACCGTTCACTGGGCACTTATCCGTACGAAAATCCCTATTGATTTACATGTTTTTACAAGGAAATAAAATGTGAAAAAAATATTTCTACATCCCATGGCCTTTCCCAACCATTTAAATTTTTCTCTTAGAGGTCTACCACTTCCGAAAAACCAATACAACGCCCACCCGGAACAATATATAAAGCTAAACGAACCGTTCACTGGGCACTTATCCGTACGAAAATCCCTATTGTTTTACCTATTTTTACAAGGAAATAAAATGTGAAAAAAATGTTTCTACATCCCATGGCCTTTCCCAACCATTTAAATTTTTCTCTTACAGGTCTAACACTTCCGAAAAACCAACACAACGCCCCCCCGGAACAATATGTAAAGCTAAACGAACCGTTCACTGGGCACTTATCCTTACGAAAATCCCTATTAATTTACCTGTTTTTACAAGGAAATAAAATGTGAAAAAAATATTTCTACATCCCATGGCCTTTCCCAACCATTTAAATTTTTCTCTTACAGGTCTAATACTTCCGAAAAACCAATACAACGCCCACGCGGAACAATATATAAAGCTAAACGAACCGTTCACTGGGTACTTACATGTACGAAAATCCCTATTGTTTTACCTGATTTTACAAGGAAATAAAATGTGAAAAAAATATTTCTACATCCCATGGCCTTTCCCAACCATTTAAATTTTTCTCTTACAGGTCTAACACTTCCGAAAAACCAATACAACGCCCACCCGGAACAATATATAAAGCTAAACGAACCGTTCACTGGGCACTTATCCGTACGAAAATCCCTATTGATTTACTAGGTTTTACAAGGAAATAAAATGTGAAAAAAATATTTCTACATCCCATGGCCTTTCCCAACCATTTAAATATTTCTCTTACAGGCCTACCACTTCCGAAAAACCAATACAACGACCACCCGGAACAATATCTAAAGCTAAACGAACCGTTCACTGGGTACTTATCCGTAAGAAAATCCCTATTGATTTACCTTTTTTTACAAGGAAATAAAATGTGAAAAAATATTTCTACATCCCATGGCCTTTCCCAACCATTTAAATTTTTCTCTTACATGTCTAATACTTCCGAAAAACCAATACAACGCCCACCCGGAACAATATATAAAGCTAAACGAACCTTTCACTGGGTACTTACACGTACGAAAATCCCTATAGTTTTACCTGTTTTTACAAGGAAATAAAATGTGAAAAAAATATTTCTACATCCCATGGCCTTTCCAAACCATTTAAATTTTTCTCTTACAGGTCTAACACTTTCGAAAAACCAATACAACGCCCACCCGGAACAATATATAAAGCTAAACGAACCGTTCACTGGGCACTTATCTGTACGAAAATCCCTATTGATTTATCTGATTTTACAAGGAAATAAAATGTGAAAAAATATTTCTACATCCCATGGCCTTTCCCAACCATTTAAATTTTTCTCTTACAGGTGTAACACTTCCGAAAAACCAATACAACGACCACCCGGAACAATATCTAAAGCTAAACGAACCGTTCACTTGGTACTTATCCGTAAGAAAATCCCTATTGATTTACCTGTTTTTAAAGGAAATAAAATGTGAAAAAATATTTCTACATCCCATGGCCTTTCCCAACCATTTAAATTTTTCTCTTACAGGTCTAATACATCCGAAAAAGCAATATAACAACCACCCGGAACAATATATAAAGCTAAACGAACCGTTCACTGGGTACTTACACGTACGAAAATCCCTATTGATTTACCTTATTTTACAAGGAAATAAAATGTGAAAAAAATATTTCTACATCCCATGGCCTTTCCCAACCATTTAAATTTTTCTCTTACAGGGCTAACATTTCTGAAAAACCAATACAACACCCACCCGGAAAAATATATAAAGCTAAACGAACCGTTCACTTGGTACTTATCCGTAAGAAAATCCCTATTGATTTATCTGTTTTTACAAGGAAGTAAAATGTGAAAAAAATATTTCTACATTCCATGGCCTTTCCCAACCATTTAAATTTTCCTCTTACAGGTCTAACACTTCCGAAAAACCAATACAACGCCCACCCGGAACAATATATAAAGCTAAACGAACCGTTCACTGGGTACTTATCCGTACGAAAATCCCTATTGATTTACCTGTTTTTACAAGGAAATAAAATGTGAAAAAAATATTTCTACATCCCATGGCTTTTCCCAACCATTTAAATTTTTCTCTTACAGGACTAACACTTCCGAAAAACCAATACAACGCCCACCCGGAACAATATATAAAGCTAAACGAACCGTTCACTGGGCACTTATCCGTACGAAAATCCCTATTGTTTTACCTGTTTTTACAAGGAAATAAAATGTGAAAAAAATATTTCTACATCCCATGGCCTTTCGAAACCATTTAAATTTTTCTCTTACAGGTCTAACACTTCCGAAAAACCAATACAACGCCCACCCGGAACAATATATAAAGCTAAACGAACCGTTCACTGGGCACTTATCCGTACGAAAATCCCTATTGATTTACCTGATTTTACAAGGAAATAAAATGTGAAAAAAATATTTCTACATCCCATGGCCTTTCCCAACCATTTAAATTTTTCTCTTACAGGTCTAATACATCCGAAAAAGCAATATAACAACCACCCGGAACAATATATAAAGCTAAACGAACCGTTCACTGGGTACTTACACGTACGAAAATCCCTATTGATTTACCTTATTTTACAAGGAAATAAAATGTGAAAAAAATATTTCTACACCCCATGGCCTTTCCCAACCATTTAAATTTTTCTCTTACAGGGCTAACATTTCTGAAAAACCAATACAACACCCACCCGGAAAAATATATAAAGCTAAACGAACCGTTCACTTGGTACTTATCCGTAAGAAAATCCCTATTGATTTATCTGTTTTTACAAGGAAGTAAAATGTGAAAAAAATATTTCTACATTCCATGGCCTTTCCCAACCATTTAAATTTTCCTCTTACAGGTCTAACACTTCCGAAAAACCAATACAACGCCCACCCGGAACAATATATAAAGCTAAACGAACCGTTCACTGGGTACTTATCCGTACGAAAATCCCTATTGATTTACCTCTTTTTACAAGGAAATAAAATGTGAAAAAAATATTTCTACATCCCATGGCTTTTCCCAACCATTTAAATTTTTCTCTTACAGGTCTAACACTTCCGAAAAACCAATACAACGCCCACCCGGAAAAATATATAAAGCTAAACGAACCGTTCACTGGGTACTTATCCGTACGAAAATCCCTATTGATTTACCTTATTTTACAAGGAAATAAAATATGAAAAAAATATTTCTACATCCCATGGCCTTTCCCAACCATTTAAATTTTTCTCTTACATTTCTAACACTTTCAAAAAACCAATACAACGCCCACCCGGAACAATATATAAAGCTAAACAAACCGTTCACTGGGCACTTATCCGTACGAAAATCCCTATTGATTTACCTGATTTTACAAGAAAATAAAATGTGAAAAAAATATTTCTACATCCCATGGCCTTTCCCAACCCTTTAAATTTTTCTCTTACAGGTCTACCACTTCCGAAAAACCAATACAACGCCCACCCGGAACAATATATAAAGCTAAACGAACCGTTCACTGGGCACTTATCCGTACGAAAATCCCTATTGATTTACATGTTTTTACAAGGAAATAAAATGTGAAAAAAATATTTCTACATCCCATGGCCTTTCCCAACCCTTTAAATTTTTCTCTTACAGGTCTAACACTTCCAAAAAACCAATACAACGCCCACCCGGAACAATATATAAAGCTAAACGAACCGTTCACTGGGCACTTATCCGTACGAAAATCCCTATTGATTTACATGTTTTTACAAGGAAATAAAATGTGAAAAAAATATTTCTACATCCCATGGCCTTTCCCAACCATTTAAATTTTTCTCTTACAGGTCTACCACTTCCGAAAAACCAATACAACGCCCACCCGGAACAATATATAAAGCTAAACGAACCGTTCACTGGGCACTTATCCGTACGAAAATCCCTATTGTTTTACCTGTTTTTACAAGGAAATAAAATGTGAAAAAAATGTTTCTACATCCCATGGCCTTTCCCAACCATTTAAATTTTTCTCTTACAGGTCTAACACTTCCGAAAAACCAATACAACGCCCCCCCGGAACAATATATAAAGCTAAACGAACCGTTCACTGGGCACTTATCCTTACGAAAATCCCTATTAATTTACCTGTTTTTACAAGGAAATAAAATGTGAAAAAAATATTTCTACATCCCATGGCCTTTCCCAACCATTTAAATTTTTCTCTTACAGGTCTAATACTTCCGAAAAACCAATACAACGCCCACGCGGAACAATATATAAAGCTAAACGAACCGTTCACTGGGTACTTACATGTACGAAAATCCCTATTGTTTTACCTGATTTTACAAGGAAATAAAATGTGAAAAAAATATTTCTACATCCCATGGCCTTTCCCAACCATTTAAATTTTTCTCTTACAGGTCTAACACTTCCGAAAAACCAATACAACGCCCACCCGGAACAATATATAAAGCTAAACGAACCGTTCACTGGGCACTTATCCGTACGAAAATCCCTATTGATTTACCAGATTTTACAAGGAAATAAAATGTGAAAAAAATATTTCTACATCCCATGGCCTTTCCCAACCATTTAAATTTTTCTCTTACAGGCCTACCACTTCCGAAAAACCAATACAACGCCCACCCGGAACAATATATAAAGCTAAACGAACCATTCACTGGGCACTTATCCGTACGAAAATCCCTATTGATTTACCTGATTTTACAAGGAAATAAAATGTGAAAAAAATATTTCTACATCCCATGGCCTTTCCCAACCATTTAAATTTTTCTCTTACAGGTCTAACACTTCCGAAAAACCAATACAACGACCACCCGGAACAATATCTAAAGCTAAATGAACCGTTCACTGGGTACTTATCCGTAAGAAAATCCCTATTGATTTACCTGTTTTTACAAGGAAATAAAATGTGAAAAAATATTTCTACATCCCATGGCCTTTCCCAACCATTTAAATTTTTCTCTTACAGGTCTAATACATCCGAAAAAGCAATACAACGCCCACCCGGAACAATATATAAAGCTAAACGAACCGTTCACTGGGTACTTACACGTACGAAAATCCCTATTGATTTACCTTATTTTACAAGGAAATAAAATATGAAAAAAATATTTCTACATCCCATGGCCTTTCCCAACCATTTAAATTTTTCTCTTACATTTCTAACACTTCCAAAAAACCAATACAACGCCCACCCGGAACAATATATAAAGCTAAACGAACCGTTCACTGGGCACTTATCCGTACGAAAATCCCTATTGATTTAGCTGATTTTACAAGAAAATAAAATGTGAAAAAAATATTTCTACATCCCATGGCCTTTCCCAACCCTTTAAATTTTTCTCTTACAGGTCTAACACTTCCAAAAAACCAATACAACGCCCACCCGGAACAATATATAAAGCTAAACGAACCGTTCACTGGGCACTTATCCGTACGAAAATCCCTATTGATTTACATGTTTTTACAAGGAAATAAAATGTGAAAAAAATATTTCTACATCCCATGGCCTTTCCCAACCATTTAAATTTTTCTCTTAGAGGTCTACCACTTCCGAAAAACCAATACAACGCCCACCCGGAACAATATATAAAGCTAAACGAACCGTTCACTGGGCACTTATCCGTACGAAAATCCCTATTGATTTATCTGTTTTTACAAGGAAGTAAAATGTGAAAAAAATATTTCTACATCCCATGGCCTTTCGAAACCATTTAAATTTTTCTCTTACAGGTCTAACACTTCCGAAAAACCAATACAACGCCCACCCGGAACAATATATAAAGCTAAACGAACCGTTCACTGGGCACTTATCCGTACGAAAATCCCTATTGATTTACCTGATTTTACAAGGAAATAAAATGTGAAAAAAATATTTCTACATCCCATGGCCTTTCCCAACCATTTAAATTTTTCTCTTACAGGTCTAATACATCCGAAAAAGCAATATAACAACCACCCGGAACAATATATAAAGCTAAACGAACCGTTCACTGGGTACTTACACGTACGAAAATCCCTATTGATTTACCTTATTTTACAAGGAAATAAAATGTGAAAAAAATATTTCTACACCCCATGGCCTTTCCCAACCATTTAAATTTTTCTCTTACAGGGCTAACATTTCTGAAAAACCAATACAACACCCACCCGGAAAAATATATAAAGCTAAACGAACCGTTCACTTGGTACTTATCCGTAAGAAAATCCCTATTGATTTATCTGTTTTTACAAGGAAGTAAAATGTGAAAAAAATATTTCTACATTCCATGGCCTTTCCCAACCATTTAAATTTTCCTCTTACAGGTCTAACACTTCCGAAAAACCAATACAACGCCCACCCGGAACAATATATAAAGCTAAACGAACCGTTCACTGGGTACTTATCCGTACGAAAATCCCTATTGATTTACCTCTTTTTACAAGGAAATAAAATGTGAAAAAAATATTTCTACATCCCATGGCTTTTCCCAACCATTTAAATTTTTCTCTTACAGGTCTAACACTTCCGAAAAACCAATACAACGCCCACCCGGAAAAATATATAAAGCTAAACGAACCGTTCACTGGGTACTTATCCGTACGAAAATCCCTATTGATTTACCTTATTTTACAAGGAAATAAAATATGAAAAAAATATTTCTACATCCCATGGCCTTTCCCAACCATTTAAATATTTCTCTTACATTTCTAACACTTTCAAAAAACCAATACAACGCCCACCCGGAACAATATATAAAGCTAAACAAACCGTTCACTGGGCACTTATCCGTACGAAAATCCCTATTGATTTACCTGATTTTACAAGAAAATAAAATGTGAAAAAAATATTTCTACATCCCATGGCCTTTCCCAACCCTTTAAATTTTTCTCTTACAGGTCTAACACTTCCAAAAAACCAATACAACGCCCACCCGGAACAATATATAAAGCTAAACGAACCGTTCACTGGGCACTTATCCGTACGAAAATCCCTATTGATTTACATGTTTTTACAAGGAAATAAAATGTGAAAAAAATATTTCTACATCCCATGGCCTTTCCCAACCATTTAAATTTTTCTCTTACAGGTCTACCACTTCCGAAAAACCAATACAACGCCCACCCGGAACAATATATAAAGCTAAACGAACCGTTCACTGGGCACTTATCCGTACGAAAATCCCTATTGTTTTACCTGTTTTTACAAGGAAATAAAATGTGAAAAAAATGTTTCTACATCCCATGGCCTTTCCCAACCATTTAAATTTTTCTCTTACAGGTCTAACACTTCCGAAAAACCAATACAACGCCCCCCCGGAACAATATATAAAGCTAAACGAACCGTTCACTGGGCACTTATCCGTACGAAAATCCCTATTAATTTACCTGTTTTTACAAGGAAATAAAATGTGAAAAAAATGTTTCTACATCCCATGGCCTTTCCCAACCATTTAAATTTTTCTCTTACAGGTCTAACACTTCCGAAAAACCAATACAACGCCCCCCCGGAACAATATATAAAGCTAAACGAACCGTTCACTGGGCACTTATCCTTACGAAAATCCCTATTAATTTACCTGTTTTTACAAGGAAATAAAATGTGAAAAAAATATTTCTACATCCCATGGCCTTTCCCAACCATTTAAATTTTTCTCTTACAGGTCTAATACTTCCGAAAAACCAATACAACGCCCACGCGGAACAATATATAAAGCTAAACGAACCGTTCACTGGGCACTTATCCGTACGAAAATCCCTATTGATTTACCAGATTTTACAAGGAAATAAAATGTGAAAAAAATATTTCTACATCCCATGGCCTTTCCCAACCATTTAAATTTTTCTCTTACAGGCCTACCACTTCCGAAAAACCAATACAACGCCCACCCGGAACAATATATAAAGCTAAACGAACCATTCACTGGGCACTTATCCGTACGAAAATCCCTATTGATTTACCTGATTTTACAAGGAAATAAAATGTGAAAAAAATATTTCTACATCCCATGGCCTTTCCCAACCATTTAAATTTTTCTCTTACAGGTCTAACACTTCCGAAAAACCAATACAACGACCACCTGGAACAATATCTAAAGCTAAATGAACCGTTCACTGGGTACTTATCCGTAAGAAAATCCCTATTGATTTACCTGTTTTTACAAGGAAATAAAATGTGAAAAAAATATTTCTACACCCCATGGCCTTTCCCAACCATTTAAATTTTTCTCTTACAGGTCTAACACTTCCGAAAAACCAATACAACGCCCCCCCGGAACAATATATAAAGCTAAACGAACCGTTCACTGGGCACTTATCCTTACGAAAATCCCTATTGATTTACCTTATTTTACAAGGAAATAAAATGTGAAAAAAATATTTCTACACCCCATGGCCTTTCCCAACCATTTAAATTTTTCTCTTACAGGGCTAACATTTCTGAAAAACCAATACAACACCCACCCGGAAAAATATATAAAGCTAAACGAACCGTTCACTGGGTACTTACATGTACGAAAATCCCTATTGTTTTACCTGATTTTACAAGGAAATAAAATGTGAAAAAAATATTTCTACATCCCATGGCCTTTCCCAACCATTTAAATTTTTCTCTTACAGGTCTAACACTTCCGAAAAACCAATACAACGCCCACCCGGAACAATATATAAAGCTAAACGAACCGTTCACTGGGCACTTATCCGTACGAAAATCCCTATTGATTTACCAGATTTTACAAGGAAATAAAATGTGAAAAAAATATTTCTACATCCCATGGCCTTTCCCAACCATTTAAATTTTTCTCTTACAGGCCTACCACTTCCGAAAAACCAATACAACGCCCACCCGGAACAATATATAAAGCTAAACGAACCATTCACTGGGCACTTATCCGTACGAAAATCCCTATTGATTTACCTGATTTTACAAGGAAATAAAATGTGAAAAAAATATTTCTACATCCCATGGCCTTTCCCAACCATTTAAATTTTTCTCTTACAGGTCTAACACTTCCGAAAAACCAATACAACGACCACCCGGAACAATATCTAAAGCTAAATGAACCGTTCACTGGGTACTTATCCGTAAGAAAATCCCTATTGATTTACCTGTTTTTACAAGGAAATAAAATGTGAAAAAATATTTCTACATCCCATGGCCTTTCCCAACCATTTAAATTTTTCTCTTACAGGTCTAATACATCCGAAAAAGCAATACAACGCCCACCCGGAACAATATATAAAGCTAAACGAACCGTTCACTGGGTACTTACACGTACGAAAATCCCTATTGATTTACCTTATTTTACAAGGAAATAAAATATGAAAAAAATATTTCTACATACCATGGCCTTTCCCAACCATTTAAATTTTTCTCTTACATTTCTAACACTTCCAAAAAACCAATACAACGCCCACCCGGAACAATATATAAAGCGAAACGAACCGTTCACTGGGCACTTATCCGTACAAAAATCCCTATTGATTTAGCTGATTTTACAAGAAAATAAAATGTGAAAAAAATATTTCTACATCCCATGGCCTTTCCCAACCCTTTAAATTTTTCTCTTACAGGTCTAACACTTCCAAAAAACCAATACAACGCCCACCCGGAACAATATATAAAGCTAAACGAAGCGTTCACTGGGCACTTATCCGTACGAAAATCCCTATTGATTTACATGTTTTTACAAGGAAATAAAATGTGAAAAAAATATTTCTACATCCCATGGCCTTTCCCAACCATTTAAATTTTTCTCTTAGAGGTCTACCACTTCCGAAAAACCAATACAACGCCCACCCGGAACAATATATAAAGCTAAACGAACCGTTCACTGGGCACTTATCCGTACGAAAATCCCTATTGTTTTACCTATTTTTACAAGGAAATAAAATGTGAAAAAAATGTTTCTACATCCCATGGCCTTTCCCAACCATTTAAATTTTTCTCTTACAGGTCTAACACTTCCGAAAAACCAATACAACGCCCCCCCGGAACAATATATAAAGCTAAACGAACCGTTCACTGGGCACTTATCCTTACGAAAATCCCTATTAATTTACCTGTTTTTACAAGGAAATAAAATGTGAAAAAATATTTCTACATCCCATGGCCTTTCCCAACCATTTAAATTTTTCTCTTACAGGTCTAATACATCCGAAAAAGCAATACAACGCCCACCCGGAACAATATATAAAGCTAAACGAACCGTTCACTGGGTACTTACACGTACGAAAATCCCTATTGATTTACCTTATTTTACAAGGAAATAAAATATGAAAAAAATATTTCTACATACCATGGCCTTTCCCAACCATTTAAATTTTTCTCTTACATTTCTAACACTTCCAAAAAACCAATACAACGCCCACCCGGAACAATATATAAAGCTAAACGAACCGTTCACTGGGCACTTATCCGTACAAAAATCCCTATTGATTTAGCTGATTTTACAAGAAAATAAAATGTGAAAAAAATATTTCTACATCCCATGGCCTTTCCCAACCCTTTAAATTTTTCTCTTACAGGTCTAACACTTCCAAAAAACCAATACAACGCCCACCCGGAACAATATATAAAGCTAAACGAACCGTTCACTGGGCACTTATCCGTACGAAAATCCCTATTGATTTACATGTTTTTACAAGGAAATAAAATGTGAAAAAAATATTTCTACATCCCATGGCCTTTCCCAACCATTTAAATTTTTCTCTTAGAGGTCTACCACTTCCGAAAAACCAATACAACGCCCACCCGGAACAATATATAAAGCTAAACGAACCGTTCACTGGGCACTTATCCGTACGAAAATCCCTATTGTTTTACCTATTTTTACAAGGAAATAAAATGTGAAAAAAATGTTTCTACATCCCATGGCCTTTCCCAACCATTTAAATTTTTCTCTTACAGGTCTAACACTTCCGAAAAACCAATACAACGCCCCCCCGGAACAATATATAAAGCTAAACGAACCGTTCACTGGGCACTTATCCTTACGAAAATCCCTATTAATTTACCTGTTTTTACAAGGAAATAAAATGTGAAAAAAATATTTCTACATCCCATGGCCTTTCCCAACCATTTAAATTTTTCTCTTACAGGTCTAATACTTCCGAAAAACCAATACAACGCCCACGCGGAACAATATATAAAGCTAAACGAACCGTTCACTGGGTACTTACATGTACGAAAATCCCTATTGTTTTACCTGATTTTACAAGGAAATAAAATGTGAAAAAAATATTTCTACATCCCATGGCCTTTCCCAACCATTTAAATTTTTCTCTTACAGGTCTAACACTTCCGAAAAACCAATACAACGCCCACCCGGAACAATATATAAAGCTAAACGAACCGTTCACTGGGCACTTATCCGTACGAAAATCCCTATTGATTTACCAGATTTTACAAGGAAATAAAATGTGAAAAAAATATTTCTACATCCCATGGCCTTTCCCAACCATTTAAATTTTTCTCTTACAGGCCTACCACTTCCGAAAAACCAATACAACGACCACCCGGAACAATATCTAAAGCTAAACGAACCGTTCACTGGGTACTTATCCGTAAGAAAATCCCTATTGATTTACCTTTTTTTACAAGGAAATAAAATGTGAAAAAATATTTCTACATCCCATGGCCTTTCCCAACCATTTAAATTTTTCTCTTACATGTCTAATACTTCCGAAAAACCAATACAACGCCCACCCGGAACAATATATAAAGCTAAACGAACCGTTCACTGGGTACTTACACGTACGAAAATCCCTATTGTTTTACCTGTTTTTACAAGGAAATAAAATGTGAAAAAAATATTTCTACATCCCATGGCCTTTCCAAACCATTTAAATTTTTCTCTTACAGGTCTAACACTTTCGAAAAACCAATACAACGCCCACCCGGAACAATATATAAAGCTAAACGAACCGTTCACTGGGCACTTATCTGTACGAAAATCCCTATTGATTTATCTGATTTTACAAGGAAATAAAATGTGAAAAAATATTTCTACATCCCATGGCCTTTCCCAACCATTTAAATTTTTCTCTTACAGGTGTAACACTTCCGAAAAACCAATACAACGACCACCCGGAACAATATCTAAAGCTAAACGAACCGTTCACTTCGTACTTATCCGTAAGAAAATCCCTATTGATTTACCTGTTTTTACAAGGAAATAAAATGTGAAAAAATATTTCTACATCCCATGGCCTTTCCCAACCATTTAAATTTTTCTCTTACAGGTCTAATACATCCGAAAAAGCAATATAACAACCACCCGGAACAATATATAAAGCTAAACGAACCGTTCACTGGGTACTTACACGTACGAAAATCCCTATTGATTTACCTTATTTTACAAGGAAATAAAATGTGAAAAAAATATTTCTACATCCCATGGCCTTTCCCAACCATTTAAATTTTTCTCTTACAGGGCTAACATTTCTGAAAAACCAATACAACACCCACCCGGAAAAATATATAAAGCTAAACGATCCGTTCACTTGGTACTTATCCGTAAGAAAATCCCTATTGATTTATCTGTTTTTACAAGGAAGTAAAATGTGAAAAAAATATTTCTACATTCCATGGCCTTTCCCAACCATTTAAATTTTCCTCTTACAGGTCTAACACTTCCGAAAAACCAATACAACGCCCACCCGGAACAATATATAAAGCTAAACGAACCGTTCACTGGGTACTTATCCGTACGAAAATCCCTATTGATTTACCTGTTTTTACAAGGAAATAAAATGTGAAAAAAATATTTCTACATCCCATGGCTTTTCCCAACCATTTAAATTTTTCTCTTACAGGTCTAACACTTCTGAAAAACCAATACAACGCCCACCCGGAACAATATATAAAGCTAAACGAACCGTTCACTGGGCACTTATCCGTACGAAAATCCCTATTGTTTTACCTGTTTTTACAAGGAAATAAAATGTGAAAAAAATATTTCTACATCCCATGGCCTTTCGAAACCATTTAAATTTTTCTCTTACAGGTCTAACACTTCCGAAAAACCAATACAACGCCCACCCGGAACAATATATAAAGCTAAACGAACCGTTCACTGGGCACTTATCCGTACGAAAATCCCTATTGATTTACCTGATTTTACAAGGAAATAAAATGTGAAAAAAATATTTCTACATCCCATGGCCTTTCCCAACCATTTAAATTTTTCTCTTACAGGTCTAATACATCCGAAAAAGCACTATATCAACCACCCGGAACAATATATAAAGCTAAACGAACCGTTCACTGGGTACTTACACGTACGAAAATCCCTATTGATTTACCTTATTTTACAAGGAAATAAAATGTGAAAAAAATATTTCTACATCCCATGGCCTTTCCCAACCATTTAAATTTTTCTCTTACAGGGCTAACATTTCTGAAAAACCAATACAACACCCACCCGGAAAAATATATAAAGCTAAACGAACCGTTCACTTGGTACTTATCCGTAAGAAAATCCCTATTGATTTATCTGTTTTTACAAGGAAGTAAAATGTGAAAAAAATATTTCTACATTCCATGGCCTTTCCCAACCATTTAAATTTTCCTCTTACAGGTCTAACACTTCCGAAAAACCAATACAACGCCCACCCGGAACAATATATAAAGCTAAACGAACCGTTCACTGGGTACTTATCCGTACGAAAATCCCTATTGATTTACCTCTTTTTACAAGGAAATAAAATGTGAAAAAAATATTTCTACATCCCATGGCTTTTCCCAACCATTTAAATTTTTCTCTTACAGGTCTAACACTTCCGAAAAACCAATACAACGCCCACCCGGAACAATATATAAAGCTAAACGAACCGTTCACTGGGTACTTATCCGTACGAAAATCCCTATTGATTTACCTGTTTTTACAAGGAAATAAAATGTGAAAAAAATATTTCTACATCCCATGGCTTTTCCCAACCATTTAAATTTTTCTCTTACAGGTCTAACACTTCCGAAAAACCAATACAACGCCCTCCCAGAACAATATATAAAGCTAAACGAACCGTTCACTGGGTACTTATCCGTACGAAAATCCCTATTGATTTACATGTTTTTACAAGGAAATAAAATGTGAAAAAAATATTTCTACATCCCATGGCCTTTCCCAACCATTTAAATTTTTCTCTTACAGGTCTACCACTTCCGAAAAACCAATACAACGCCCACCCGGAACAATATATAAAGCTAAACGAACCGTTCACTGGGCACTTATCCGTACGAAAATCCCTATTGTTTTACCTATTTTTACAAGGAAATAAAATGTGAAAAAAATATTTCTACATCCCATGGCCTTTCGAAACCATTTAAATTTTTCTCTTACAGGTCTAACACTTCTGAAAAACCAATACAACGCCCACCCGGAACAATATATAAAGCTAAACGAACCGTTCACTGGGCACTTATCCGTACGAAAATCCCTATTGTTTTACCTGTTTTTACAAGGAAATAAAATGTGAAAAAAATGTTTCTACATCCCATGGCCTTTCTCAACCATTTAAATTTTTCTCTTACAGGTCTAACACTTCCGAAAAACCAATACAACGCCCACCCGGAACAATATATAAAGCTAAACGAACCGTTCACTGGGCACTTATCCGTACGAAAATCCCTATTGATTTACCTGTTTTAACAAGGAAATAAAATGTGAAAAAAATATTTCTACATCCCATGGCCTTTCCCAACCATTTAAATTTTTCTCTTACAGGGCTAACACTTCCGAAAAACCAATACAACACCCACCCGGAACAATATATAAAGCTAAACGAACCGTTCACTTGGTACTTATCCGTAAGAAAATCCCTATTGATTTATCTGTTTTTACAAGGAAGTAAAATGTGAAAAAAATATTTCTACATTCCATGGCCTTTCCCAACCATTTAAATTTTTCTCTTACAGGTCTAACACTTCTGAAAAACCAATACAACGCCCACCCGGAACAATATATAAAGCTAAACGAACCGTTCACTGGGCACTTATCCGTACGAAAATCCCTATTGTTTTACCTGTTTTTACAAGGAAATAAAATGTGAAAAAAATGTTTCTACATCCCATGGCCTTTCTCAACCATTTAAATTTTTCTCTTACAGGTCTAACACTTCCGAAAAACCAATACAACGCCCACCCGGAACAATATATAAAGCTAAACGAACCGTTCACTGGGCACTTATCCTTACGAAAATCCCTATTGATTTACCTGATTTTACAAGGAAATAAAATGTGAAAAAAATATTTCTCCATCCCATGGCCTTTCCCAACCATTTAAATTTTTCTCTTACAGGTCTAACACTTCCGAAAAACCAATACAACGACCACCCGGAACAATATCTAAAGCTAAATGAACCGTTCACTGGGCACTTATCCGTACGAAAATCCCTATTGTTTTACCTGTTTTTACAAGGAAATAAAATGTGAAAAAAATATTTCTACATCCCATGGCTTTTCCCAACCATTTAAATTTTTCTCTTACAGGTCTAACACTTCCGAAAAACCAATACAACGCCCTCCCAGAACAATATATAAAGCTAAACGAACCGTTCACTGGGTACTTATCCGTACGAAAATCCCTATTGATTTACATGTTTTTACAAGGAAATAAAATGTGAAAAAAATATTTCTACATCCCATGGCCTTTCCCAACCATTTAAATTTTTCTCTTACAGGTCTACCACTTCCGAAAAACCAATACAACGCCCACCCGGAACAATATATAAAGCTAAACGAACCGTTCACTGGGCACTTATCCGTACGAAAATCCCTATTGTTTTACCTATTTTTACAAGGAAATAAAATGTGAAAAAAATATTTCTACATCCCATGGCCTTTCGAAACCATTTAAATTTTTCTCTTACAGGTCTAACACTTCTGAAAAACCAATACAACGCCCACCCGGAACAATATATAAAGCTAAACGAACCGTTCACTGGGCACTTATCCGTACGAAAATCCCTATTGTTTTACCTGTTTTTACAAGGAAATAAAATGTGAAAAAAATGTTTCTACATCCCATGGCCTTTCTCAACCATTTAAATTTTTCTCTTACAGGTCTAACACTTCCGAAAAACCAATACAACGCCCACCCGGAACAATATATAAAGCTAAACGAACCGTTCACTGGGCACTTATCCGTACGAAAATCCCTATTGATTTACCTGTTTTAACAAGGAAATAAAATGTGAAAAAAATATTTCTACATCCCATGGCCTTTCCCAACCATTTAAATTTTTCTCTTACAGGGCTAACACTTCCGAAAAACCAATACAACACCCACCCGGAACAATATATAAAGCTAAACGAACCGTTCACTTGGTACTTATCCGTAAGAAAATCCCTATTGATTTATCTGTTTTTACAAGGAAGTAAAATGTGAAAAAAATATTTCTACATTCCATGGCCTTTCCCAACCATTTAAATTTTTCTCTTACAGGTCTAACACTTCTGAAAAACCAATACAACGCCCACCCGGAACAATATATAAAGCTAAACGAACCGTTCACTGGGCACTTATCCGTACGAAAATCCCTATTGTTTTACCTGTTTTTACAAGGAAATAAAATGTGAAAAAAATGTTTCTACATCCCATGGCCTTTCTCAACCATTTAAATTTTTCTCTTACAGGTCTAACACTTCCGAAAAACCAATACAACGCCCACCCGGAACAATATATAAAGCTAAACGAACCGTTCACTGGGCACTTATCCTTACGAAAATCCCTATTGATTTACCTGATTTTACAAGGAAATAAAATGTGAAAAAAATATTTCTCCATCCCATGGCCTTTCCCAACCATTTAAATTTTTCTCTTACAGGTCTAACACTTCCGAAAAACCAATACAACGACCACCCGGAACAATATCTAAAGCTAAATGAACCGTTCACTGGGCACTTATCCGTACGAAAATCCCTATTGTTTTACCTGTTTTTACAAGGAAATAAAATGTGAAAAAAATGTTTCTACATCCCATGGCCTTTCTCAACCATTTAAATTTTTCTCTTACAGGTCTAACACTTTCGAAAAACCAATACAACGCCCACCCGGAACAGTATATAAAGCTAAACGAACCGTTCACTGGGCACTTATCCTTACGAAAATCCCTATTGATTTACCTGTTTTTACAAGGAAATAAAATGTGAAAAAAATATTTCTACAACCCATGGCCTTTCCCAACCATTTAAATTTTTCTCTTACAGGTCTAACACTTCCGAAAAACCAATACAACGCCCACCCGGAACAATATATAAAGCTAAACGAACCGTTCACTGGGCACTTATCCGTACGAAAATCCCTACTGTTTTACCTGTTTTTACAAGGAAATAAAATGTGAAAAAAATATTTCTACATCCCATGGCCTTTCAAAACCATTTAAATTTTTCTCTTACAGGTCTAACACTTCCGAAAAACCAATACAACGCCCACCCGGAACAATATATAAAGCTAAACGAACCGTTCACTGGGCACTTATACGTACGAAAATCCCTATTGATTTACCTGATTTTACAAGGAAATAAAATGTGAAAAAAATATTTCTACATCCCATGGCCTTTCCCAACCATTCAAATTTTTCTCTTACAGTTCTAATACATCTGAAAAAGCAATAGAACGCCCACCCGGAACAATATATAAAGCTAAACGAACCGTTCACTGGGTACTTACACGTACGAAACTCCCTATTGATTTACATTATTTTACAAGGAAATAAAATGTGAAAGAAATATTTCTACATCCCATGGCCTTTCCCAACCATTTAAATTTTTCTCTTACAGGTCTAACACTTCCGAAAAACCAATACAACGCCCACCCAGAACAATATATAAAGCTAAACGAACCGTTCACTGGGCACTTATCCGTACGAAAATCCCTATTGATTTACCTGTTTTAACAAGGAAATAAAATGTGAAAAAAATATTTCTAAATCCCATGGCCTTTCCCAACCATTTAAATTTTTCTCTTACAGGGCTAACACTTCCGAAAAACCAATACAACACCCACCCGGAACAATATATAAAGCTAAACGAACCGTTCACTTGGTACTTATCCGTAAGAAAATCCCTATTGATTTATCTGTTTTTACAAGGAAGTAAAATGTGAAAAAAATATTTCTACATTCCATGGCCTTTCCCAACCATTTAAATTTTTCTCTTACAGGTCTAACACTTCCGAAAAACCAATACAACGCCCACCCGGAACAATATATAAAGCTAAACGAACCGTTCACTGGGCACTTATCCGTACGAAAATCCCTATTGTTTTACCTGTTTTTACAAGGAAATAAAATGTGAAAAAAATGTTTCTACATCCCATGGCCTTTCCAAACCATTTAAATTTTTCTCTTACAGGTCTAACACTTCCGAAAAACCAATACAACGCCCACCCGGAACAATATATAAAGCTAAACGAACCGTTCACTGGGCACTTATCCTTACGAAAATCCCTATTGATTTACCTGTTTTACATGGAAATAAAATGTGAAAAAAATATTTCTACAACCCATGGCATTTCCCAACCATTTAAATTTTTCTCTTACAGGTCTAACACTTCCGAAAAACCAATACAACGCCCACCCGGAACAATATATAAAGCTAAACGAACCGTTCACTGGGCACTTATCCGTACGAAAATCCCTATTGATTTACCTGATTTTACAAGGAAATAAAATGTGAAAAAAATATTTCTACATCCCATGGCCTTTACCAACCATTTAAATTTTTCTCTTACAGGTTTAACACTTCCGAAAAACCAATACAACGACCACCCGGAACAATATCTAAAGCTAAACGAACCGTTCACTGGGTACTTATCCGTAAGAAAATCCCTATTGATTTACCTGTTTTTACAAGGAAATAAAATGTGAAAAAATATTTCTACATCCCATGGCCTTTCCCAACCATTTAAATTTTTCTCTTACAGGTCTAACACTTCCGAAAAACCAATACAACGCCCACCCGGAACAATATATAAAGCTAAACGAACCGTTCACTTGGTACTTATCCGTAAGAAAATCCCTATTGATTTATCTGTTTTTACAAGGAAGTAAAATGTGAAAAAAATATTTCTACATTCCATGGCCTTTCCCAACCATTTAAATTTTTCTCTTACAGGTCTAACACTTCCGAAAAACCAATACAACGCCCACCCGGAACAATATATAAAGCTAAACGAACCGTTCACTGGGCACTTATCCGTACGAAAATCCCTATTGTTTTACCTGTTTTTACAAGGAAATAAAATGTGAAAAAATATTTCTACATCCCATGGCCTTTCCCAACCATCTAAATTTTTCTCTTACAGGTCTAACACTTCCGAAAAACCAATACAACGCCCACCCGGAACAATATATAAAGCTAAACGAACCGTTCACTGGGTACTTACACGTACGAAAATCCCTATTGATTTACCTGATTTTACAAGGAAATAAAATGTGAAAAAAAATATTTCTACATCCCATGGCCTTTCGAAACCATTTAAATTTTTCTCTTACAGGTCTAACACTTCCGAAAAACCAATACAACGACCAGCCAGAACAATATCTAAAGCTAAATGAACCGTTCACTGGGTACTTATCCGTAAGAAAATCCCTATTGATTTACCTGTTTTTACAAGGAAATAAAATGTGAAAAAATATTTCTACATCCCATGGCCTTTCCCAACCATTTAAATTTTTCTCTTACAGGTCTAATACATCTGAAAAAGCAATAGAACGCCCACCCGGAACAATATATAAAGCTAAATGAACCGTTCACTGGGTACTTACACGTACGAAACTCCCTATTGATTTACATTATTTTACAAGGAAATAAAATGTGAAAGAAATATTTCTACATCCCATGGCCTTTCCCAACCATTTAAATTTTTCTCTTACAGGTCTAACACTTCCGAAAAACCAATACAACGCCCACCCGGAACAATATATAAAGCTAAACGAACCGTTCACTGGGCACTTATCCGTACGAAAATCCCTATTGATTAACCTGTTTTAACAAGGAAATAAAATGTGAAAAAAATATTTCTACATCCCATGGCCTTTCCCAACCATTTAAATTTTTCTCTTACAGGGCTAACACTTCCGAAAAACCAATACAACACCCACCCGGAACAATATATAAAGCTAAACGAACCGTTCACTTGGTACTTATCCGTAAGAAAATCCCTATTGATTTATCTGTTTTTACAAGGAAGTAAAATGTGAAAAAAATATTTCTACATTCCATGGCCTTTCCCAACCATTTAAATTTTTCTCTTACAGGTCTAACACTTCCGAAAAACCAATACAACGCCAACCCGGAACAATATATAAAGCTAAACGAACCGTTCACTGGGCACTTATCCGTACGAAAATCCCTATTAATTCACCTGTTTTTACAAGGAAATAAAATGTGAAAAAATATTTCTACATCCCATGGCCTTTCCCAACCATTTAAATTTTTCTCTTACATGTCTAATACTTCCGAAAAACCAATACAACGCCCACCCGGAACAATATATAAAGCTAAACGAACCGTTCACTGGGTACTTACACGTACGAAAATCCCTATTGTTTTACTTGTTTTTACAAGGAAATAAAATGTGAAAAAAATATTTCTACATCCCATGGCCTTTCCAAACCATTTAAATTTTTCTCTTACAGGTCTAACACTTTCGAAAAACCAATACAACGCCCACCCGGAACAATATATAAAGCTAAACGAACCGTTCACTGGGCACTTATCTGTACGAAAATCCCTATTGATTTATCTGATTTTACAAGGAAATAAAATGTGAAAAAATATTTCTACATCCCATGGCCTTTCCCAACCATCTAAATTTTTCTCTTACAGGTGTAACACTTCCGAAAAACCAATACAACGACCACCCGGAACAATATCTAAAGCTAAACGAACCGTTCACTTGGTACTTATCCGTAAGAAAATCCCTATTGATTTACCTGTTTTTACAAGGAAATAAAATGTGAAAAAATATTTCTACATCCCATGGCCTTTCCCAACCATTTAAATTTTTCTCTTACAGGTCTAATACATCCGAAAAAGCAATATAACAACCACCCGGAACAATATATAAAGCTAAACGAACCGTTCACTGGGTACTTACACGTACGAAAATCCCTATTGATTTACCTTATTTTACAAGGAAATAAAATGTGAAAAAAATATTTCTACATCCCATGGCCTTTCCCAACCATTTAAATTTTTCTCTTACAGGGCTAACATTTCTGAAAAACCAATACAACACCCACCCGGAAAAATATATAAAGCTAAACGATCCGTTCACTTGGTACTTATCCGTAAGAAAATCCCTATTGATTTATCTGTTTTTACAAGGAAGTAAAATGTGAAAAAAATATTTCTACATTCCATGGCCTTTCCCAACCATTTAAATTTTCCTCTTACAGGTCTAACACTTCCGAAAAACCAATACAACGCCCACCCGGAACAATATATAAAGCTAAACGAACCGTTCACTGGGTACTTATCCGTACGAAAATCCCTATTGATTTACCTGTTTTTACAAGGAAATAAAATGTGAAAAAAATATTTCTACATCCCATGGCTTTTCCCAACCATTTAAATTTTTCTCTTACAGGTCTAACACTTCCGAAAAACCAATACAACGCCCACCCGGAACAATATATAAAGCTAAACGAACCGTTCACTGGGCACTTATCCGTACGAAAATCCCTATTGTTTTACCTGTTTTTACAAGGAAATAAAATGTGAAAAAAATATTTCTACATCCCATGGCCTTTCGAAACCATTTAAATTTTTCTCTTACAGGTCTAACACTTCCGAAAAACCAATACAACGCCCACCCGGAACAATATATAAAGCTAAACGAACCGTTCACTGGGCACTTATCCGTACGAAAATCCCTATTGATTTACCTGATTTTACAAGGAAATAAAATGTGAAAAAAATATTTCTACATCCCATGGCCTTTCCCAACCATTTAAATTTTTCTCTTACAGGTCTAATACATCCGAAAAAGCAATATAACAACCACCCGGAACAATATATAAAGCTAAACGAACCGTTCACTGGGTACTTACACGTACGAAAATCCCTATTGATTTACCTTATTTTACAAGGAAATAAAATGTGAAAAAAATATTTCTACATCCCATGGCCTTTCCCAACCATTTAAATTTTTCTCTTACAGGGCTAACATTTCTGAAAAACCAATACAACACCCACCCGGAAAAATATATAAAGCTAAACGAACCGTTCACTTGGTACTTATCCGTAAGAAAATCCCTATTGATTTATCTGTTTTTACAAGGAAGTAAAATGTGAAAAAAATATTTCTACATTCCATGGCCTTTCCCAACCATTTAAATTTTCCTCTTACAGGTCTAACACTTCCGAAAAACCAATACAACGCCCACCCGGAACAATATATAAAGCTAAACGAACCGTTCACTGGGTACTTATCCGTACGAAAATCCCTATTGATTTACCTCTTTTTACAAGGAAATAAAATGTGAAAAAAATATTTCTACATCCCATGGCTTTTCCCAACCATTTAAATTTTTCTCTTACAGGTCTAACACTTCCGAAAAACCAATACAACGCCCACCCGGAACAATATATAAAGCTAAACGAACCGTTCACTGGGTACTTATCCGTACGAAAATCCCTATTGATTTACCTGTTTTTACAAGGAAATAAAATGTGAAAAAAATATTTCTACATCCCATGGCTTTTCCCAACCATTTAAATTTTTCTCTTACAGGTCTAACACTTCCGAAAAACCAATACAACGCCCTCCCAGAACAATATATAAAGCTAAACGAACCGTTCACTGGGTACTTATCCGTACGAAAATCCCTATTGATTTACATGTTTTTACAAGGAAATAAAATGTGAAAAAAATATTTCTACATCCCATGGCCTTTCCCAACCATTTAAATTTTTCTCTTACAGGTCTACCACTTCCGAAAAACCAATACAACGCCCACCCGGAACAATATATAAAGCTAAACGAACCGTTCACTGGGCACTTATCCGTACGAAAATCCCTATTGTTTTACCTATTTTTACAAGGAAATAAAATGTGAAAAAAATATTTCTACATCCCATGGCCTTTCGAAACCATTTAAATTTTTCTCTTACAGGTCTAACACTTCTGAAAAACCAATACAACGCCCACCCGGAACAATATATAAAGCTAAACGAACCGTTCACTGGGCACTTATCCGTACGAAAATCCCTATTGTTTTACCTGTTTTTACAAGGATATAAAATGTGAAAAAAATGTTTCTACATCCCATGGCCTTTCTCAACCATTTAAATTTTTCTCTTACAGGTCTAACACTTCCGAAAAACCAATACAACGCCCACCCGGAACAATATATAAAGCTAAACGAACCGTTCACTGGGCACTTATCCGTACGAAAATCCCTATTGATTTACCTGTTTTAACAAGGAAATAAAATGTGAAAAAAATATTTCTACATCCCATGGCCTTTCCCAACCATTTAAATTTTTCTCTTACAGGGCTAACACTTCCGAAAAACCAATACAACACCCACCCGGAACAATATATAAAGCTAAACGAACCGTTCACTTGGTACTTATCCGTAAGAAAATCCCTATTGATTTATCTGTTTTTACAAGGAAGTAAAATGTGAAAAAAATATTTCTACATTCCATGGCCTTTCCCAACCATTTAAATTTTTCTCTTACAGGTCTAACACTTCTGAAAAACCAATACAACGCCCACCCGGAACAATATATAAAGCTAAACGAACCGTTCACTGGGCACTTATCCGTACGAAAATCCCTATTGTTTTACCTGTTTTTACAAGGAAATAAAATGTGAAAAAAATGTTTCTACATCCCATGGCCTTTCTCAACCATTTAAATTTTTCTCTTACAGGTCTAACACTTCCGAAAAACCAATACAACGCCCACCCGGAACAATATATAAAGCTAAACGAACCGTTCACTGGGCACTTATCCTTACGAAAATCCCTATTGATTTACCTGATTTTACAAGGAAATAAAATGTGAAAAAAATATTTCTCCATCCCATGGCCTTTCCCAACCATTTAAATTTTTCTCTTACAGGTCTAACACTTCCGAAAAACCAATACAACGACCACCCGGAACAATATCTAAAGCTAAATGAACCGTTCACTGGGCACTTATCCGTACGAAAATCCCTATTGTTTTACCTGTTTTTACAAGGAAATAAAATGTGAAAAAAATGTTTCTACATCCCATGGCCTTTCTCAACCATTTAAATTTTTCTCTTACAGGTCTAACACTTTCGAAAAACCAATACAACGCCCACCCGGAACAATATATAAAGCTAAACGAACCGTTCACTGGGCACTTATCCTTACGAAAATCCCTATTGATTTACCTGTTTTTACAAGGAAATAAAATGTGAAAAAATATTTCTACAACCCATGGCCTTTCCCAACCATTTAAATTTTTCTCTTACAGGTCTAACACTTCCGAAAAACCAATACAACGCCCACCCGGAACAATATATAAAGCTAAACGAACCGTTCACTGGGCACTTATCCGTACGAAAATCCCTACTGTTTTACCTGTTTTTACAAGGAAATAAAATGTGAAAAAAATATTTCTACATCCCATGGCCTTTCAAAACCATTTAAATTTTTCTCTTACAGGTCTAACACTTCCGAAAAACCAATACAACGCCCACCCGGAACAATATATAAAGCTAAACGAACCGTTCACTGGGCACTTATACGTACGAAAATCCCTATTGATTTACCTGATTTTACAAGGAAATAAAATGTGAAAAAAATATTTCTACATCCCATGGCCTTTCCCAACCATTCAAATTTTTCTCTTACAGTTCTAATACATCTGAAAAAGCAATAGAACGCCCACCCGGAACAATATATAAAGCTAAACGAACCGTTCACTGGGTACTTACACGTACGAAACTCCCTATTGATTTACATTATTTTACAAGGAAATAAAATGTGAAAGAAATATTTCTACATCCCATGGCCTTTCCCAACCATTTAAATTTTTCTCTTACAGGTCTAACACTTCCGAAAAACCAATACAACGCCCACCCAGAACAATATATAAAGCTAAACGAACCGTTCACTGGGCACTTATCCGTACGAAAATCCCTATTGATTTACCTGTTTTAACAAGGAAATAAAATGTGAAAAAAATATTTCTAAATCCCATGGCCTTTCCCAACCATTTAAATTTTTCTCTTACAGGGCTAACACTTCCGAAAAACCAATACAACACCCACCCGGAACAATATATAAAGCTAAACGAACCGTTCACTTGGTACTTATCCGTAAGAAAATCCCTATTGATTTATCTGTTTTTACAAGGAAGTAAAATGTGAAAAAAATATTTCTACATTCCATGGCCTTTCCCAACCATTTAAATTTTTCTCTTACAGGTCTAACACTTCCGAAAAACCAATACAACGCCCACCCGGAACAATATATAAAGCTAAACGAACCGTTCACTGGGCACTTATCCGTACGAAAATCCCTATTGTTTTACCTGTTTTTACAAGGAAATAAAATGTGAAAAAAATGTTTCTACATCCCATGGCCTTTCCAAACCATTTAAATTTTTCTCTTACAGGTCTAACACTTCCGAAAAACCAATACAACGCCCACCCGGAACAATATATAAAGCTAAACGAACCGTTCACTGGGCACTTATCCTTACGAAAATCCCTATTGATTTACCTGTTTTACATGGAAATAAAATGTGAAAAAAATATTTCTACAACCCATGGCATTTCCCAACCATTTAAATTTTTCTCTTACAGGTCTAACACTTCCGAAAAACCAATACAACGCCCACCCGGAACAATATATAAAGCTAAACGAACCGTTCACTGGGCACTTATCCGTACGAAAATCCCTATTGATTTACCTGATTTTACAAGGAAATAAAATGTGAAAAAAATATTTCTACATCCCATGGCCTTTACCAACCATTTAAATTTTTCTCTTACAGGTTTAACACTTCCGAAAAACCAATACAACGACCACCCGGAACAATATCTAAAGCTAAACGAACCGTTCACTGGGTACTTATCCGTAAGAAAATCCCTATTGATTTACCTTTTTTTACAAGGAAATAAAATGTGAAAAAATATTTCTACATCCCATGGCCTTTCCCAACCATTTAAATTTTTCTCTTACAGGTCTAACACTTCCGAAAAACCAATACAACGCCCACCCGGAACAATATATAAAGCTAAACGAACCGTTCACTTGGTACTTATCCGTAAGAAAATCCCTATTGATTTATCTGTTTTTACAAGGAAGTAAAATGTGAAAAAAATATTTCTACATTCCATGGCCTTTCCCAACCATTTAAATTTTTCTCTTACAGGTCTAACACTTCCGAAAAACCAATACAACGCCCACCCGGAACAATATATAAAGCTAAACGAACCGTTCACTGGGCACTTATCCGTACGAAAATCCCTATTGTTTTACCTGTTTTTACAAGGAAATAAAATGTGAAAAAATATTTCTACATCCCATGGCCTTTCCCAACCATCTAAATTTTTCTCTTACAGGTCTAACACTTCCGAAAAACCAATACAACGCCCACCCGGAACAATATATAAAGCTAAACGAACCGTTCACTGGGTACTTACACGTACGAAAATCCCTATTGATTTACCTGATTTTACAAGGAAATAAAATGTGAAAAAAAATATTTCTACATCCCATGGCCTTTCGAAACCATTTAAATTTTTCTCTTACAGGTCTAACACTTCCGAAAAACCAATACAACGACCAGCCAGAACAATATCTAAAGCTAAATGAACCGTTCACTGGGTACTTATCCGTAAGAAAATCCCTATTGATTTACCTGTTTTTACAAGGAAATAAAATGTGAAAAAATATTTCTACATCCCATGGCCTTTCCCAACCATTTAAATTTTTCTCTTACAGGTCTAATACATCTGAAAAAGCAATAGAACGCCCACCCGGAACAATATATAAAGCTAAATGAACCGTTCACTGGGTACTTACACGTACGAAACTCCCTATTGATTTACATTATTTTACAAGGAAATAAAATGTGAAAGAAATATTTCTACATCCCATGGCCTTTCCCAACCATTTAAATTTTTCTCTTACAGGTCTAACACTTCCGAAAAACCAATACAACGCCCACCCGGAACAATATATAAAGCTAAACGAACCGTTCACTGGGCACTTATCCGTACGAAAATCCCTATTGATTAACCTGTTTTAACAAGGAAATAAAATGTGAAAAAAATATTTCTACATCCCATGGCCTTTCCCAACCATTTAAATTTTTCTCTTACAGGGCTAACACTTCCGAAAAACCAATACAACACCCACCCGGAACAATATATAAAGCTAAACGAACCGTTCACTTGGTACTTATCCGTAAGAAAATCCCTATTGATTTATCTGTTTTTACAAGGAAGTAAAATGTGAAAAAAATATTTCTACATTCCATGGCCTTTCCCAACCATTTAAATTTTTCTCTTACAGGTCTAACACTTCCGAAAAACCAATACAACGCCAACCCGGAACAATATATAAAGCTAAACGAACCGTTCACTGGGCACTTATCCGTACGAAAATCCCTATTAATTCACCTGTTTTTACAAGGAAATAAAATGTGAAAAAAATATTTCTACAACCCATGGCCTTTCCCAACCATTTAAATTTTTCTCTTACAGGTCTAATACTTCCGAAAAACCAATACAACGCCCACCCGGAACAATATATAAAGCTAAACGAACCGTTCACTGGGCACTTATCCGTACGAAAATCCCTATTGATTTACCTGATTTTACAAGGAAATAAAATGTGAAAAAAATATTTCTACATCCCATGGCCTTTCCCAACCATTTAAATTTTTCTCTTACAGGTTTAACACTTCCGAAAAACCAATACAACGACCACCCGGAACAATATCTAAAGCTAAACGAACCGTTCACTGGGTACTTATCCGTTAGAAAATCCCTATTGATTTACCTGTTTTTACAAGGAAATAAAATGTGAAAAAATATTTCTACATCCCATGGCCTTTCCCAACCATTTAAATTTTTCTCTTATAGGTCTAATACTTCTGAAAAACCAATACAATGCCCACCCGGACCAATATATAAAGCTAAACGAACCGTTCACTGGGTACTTAAACGTACGAAAATCCCTATTGATTTACCTGATTTTACAAGGAAATAAAATGTGAAAAAAATATTTCTACATCCCTTGGCCTTTCCCAACCATTTAAATTTTTCTCTTACAGGTCTAACACTTCTGAAAAACCAATACAACGCCCACCCGGAACAATATATAAAGCTAAACGAACCGTTCACTGGGCACTTATCCGTACGAAAATCCCTATTGTTTTACCTGTTTTTACAAGGAAATAAAATGTGAAAAAAATGTTTCTACATCCCATGGCCTTTCCCAACCATTTAAATTTTTCTCTTACAGGTCTAACACTTCCGAAAAACCAATACAACGCCCACCCGGAACAATATATAAAGCTAAACGAACCGTTCACTGGGCACTTATCCTTACGAAAATCCCTATTAATTTACCTGTTTTTACAAGGAAATAAAATGTGAAAAAAATATTTCTACAACCCATGGCCTTTCCCAACCATTTAAATTTTTCTCTTACAGGTCTAACACTTCCGAAAAACCAATACAACGCCCACCCGGAACAATATATAAAGCTAAACGAACCGTTCACTGGGCACTTATCCGTACGAAAATCCCTATTGATTTACCTGATTTTACAAGGAAATAAAATGTGAAAAAAATATTTCTACATCCCATGGCCTTTCCCAACCATTTAAATTTTTCTCTTACAGGTTTAACACTTCCGAAAAACCAATACAACGACCACCCGGAACAATATCTAAAGCTAAACGAACCGTTCACTGGGTACTTACACGTACGAAAATCCCTATTGATTTACCTGATTTTACAAGGAAATAAAATGTGAAAAAAATATTTCTACATCCCATGGCCTTTCCCAACCATTTAAATTTTTCTCTTACAGTTCTAATACATCCGAAAAAGCAATACAACGCCCACCCGGAACAATATATAAAGCTAAACGAACCGTTCTATGGGTACTTACACTTACGAAAATCCCTATTGATTTACCTTATTTTACAAGGAAATAAAATGTGAAGAAAATATTTCTACATCCCATGGCCTTTCCCAACCATTTAAATTTTTCTCTTACAGGTCTAATACTTCCGAAAAACCAATACAACGCCCACCCGGAACAATATATAAAGCTAAACGAACCGTTCACTGGGCACTTATCCGTACGAAAATCCCTATTGATTTACCTGATTTTACAAGGAAATAAAATGTGAAAAAAATATTTCTACATCCCATGGCCTTTCCCAACCATTTAAATTTTTCTCTTACAGGTCTAACACTTCCGAAAAACCAATACAACGCCCACCCGGAACAATATATAAAGCTAAACGAACCGTTCACTGGGCACTTATCCTTACGAAAATCCCTATTAATTTACCTGTTTTTACAAGGAAATAAAATGTGAAAAAAATATTTCTACAACCCATGGCCTTTCCCAACCATTTAAATTTTTCTCTTACAGGTCTAACACTTCCGAAAAACCAATACAACGCCCACCCGGAACAATATATAAAGCTAAACGAACCGTTCACTGGGCACTTATCCGTACGAAAATCCCTATTGATTTACCTGATTTTACAAGGAAATAAAATGTGAAAAAAATATTTCTACATCCCATGGCCTTTCCCAACCATTTAAATTTTTCTCTTACAGGTTTAACACTTCCGAAAAACCAATACAATGACCACCCGGAACAATATCTAAAGCTAAACGAACCGTTCACTGGGTACTTACACGTACGAAAATCCCTATTGATTTACCTGATTTTACAAGGAAATAAAATGTGAAAAAAAATATTTCTACATCCCATGGCCTTTCCCAACCATTTAAATTTTTCTCTTACAGTTCTAATACATCCGAAAAAGCAATACAACGCCCACCCGGAACAATATATAAAGCTAAACGAACCGTTCTATGGGTACTTACACTTACGAAAATCCCTATTGATTTACCTTATTTTACAAGGAAATAAAATGTGAAGAAAATATTTCTACATCCCATGGCCTTTCCCAACCATTTAAATTTTTCTCTTACAGGTCTAATACTTCCGAAAAACCAATACAACGCCCACCCGGAACAATATATAAAGCTAAATGAACCGTTCACTGGGCACTTATCCGTACGAAAATCCCTATTGATTTACCTGATTTTACAAGGAAATAAAATGTGAAAAAATATTTCTACATCCCATGGCCTTTCCCAACCATTTAAATTTTTCTCTTATAGGTCTAATACTTCCGAAAAACCAATACAATGCCCACCCGGACCAATATATAAAGCTAAACGAACCGTTCACTGGGTACTTACACGTACGAAAATCCCTATTGATTTACCTGATTTTACAAGGAAATAAAATGTGAAAGAAATATTTCTACATCCCTTGGCCTTTCCCAACCATTTAAATTTTTCTCTTACAGGTCTAACACTTCCGAAAAACCAATACAACGCCCACCCGGAACAATATATAATGCTAAACGAACCGTTCACTGGGCACTTATCCGTACGGAAATCCCTATTGATTTACCTGTTTTAACAAGGAAATAAAATGTGAAAAAAATATTTCTACATCCCATGGCCTTTCCCAACCATTTAAATTTTTCTCTTACAAGGCTAACACTTCCGAAAAACCAATACAACACCCACCCGGAACAATATATAAAGCTAAACGAACCGTTCACTTGGTACATATCCATAAGAATATCCCTATTGATTTATCTGTTTTTACAAGGAAGTAAAATGTGAAAAAAATATTTCTACATTCCATCGCCTTTCCCAACCATTTAAATTTTTCTCTTACAGGTCTAACACTTCCGAAAAACCATTACAACGCCCCGCCGGAACAATATATAAAGCTAAACGAACCGTTCACTGGGCACTTATCCGTACGAAAATCCCTATTGTTTTACCTGTTTTTACAAGGAAATAAAATGTGAAAAAAAATGTTTCTACATCCCATAGCCTTTCCCAACCATTTAAATTTTTCTCTTACAGGTCTAACACTTCCGAAAAACCAATACAACGCCCACCCGGAACAATATATAAAGCTAAACGAACCGTTCACTGGGCACTTATCCTTACGAAAATCCCTATTGATTTACCTTATTTTACAAGGAAATAAAATGTGAAAAAAATATTTCTACATCCCATGGCCTTTCCCAACCATTTAAATTTTTCTCTTACAGGTCTAACACTTCCGAAAAACCAATACAACGCCCACCCGGAACAATATATAACGCTAAACGAACCGTTCACTGGGCACTTATCCGTACGGAAATCCCTATTGATTTACCTGTTTTAACAAGGAAATAAAATGTGAAAAAAATATTTCTACATCCCATGGCCTTTCCCAACCATTTAAATTTTTCTCTTACAAGGCTAACACTTCCGAAAAACCAATACAACACCCACCCGGAACAATATATAAAGCTAAACGAACCGTTCACTTGGTACATATCCATAAGAATATCCCTATTGATTTATCTGTTTTTACAAGGAAGTAAAATGTGAAAAAAATATTTCTACATTCCATCGCCTTTCCCAACCCTTTAAATTTTTCTCTTACAGGTCTAACACTTCCGAAAAACCATTACAACGCCCACCCGGAACAATATATAAAGCTAAACGAACCGTTCACTGGGCACTTATCCGTACGAAAATCCCTATTGTTTTACCTGTTTTTACAAGGAAATAAAATGTGAAAAAAAATGTTTCTACATCCCATGGCCTTTCCCAACCATTTAAATTTTTCTCTTACAGGTCTAACACTTCCGAAAAACCAATACAACGCCCACCCGGAACAATATATAAAGCTAAACGAACCGTTCACTGGGCACTTATCCTTACGAAAATCCCTATTAATTTACCTGTTTTTACAAGGAAATAAAATGTGAAAAAAATATTTCTACAACCCATGGCCTTTCCCAACCATTTAAATTTTTCTCTTACAGGTCTAACACTTCTGAAAAACCAATACAACGCCCACCCGGACCAATATATAAAGCTAAACGAACCGTTCACTGGGCACTTATCCGTACGAAAATCCCTATTGATTTAGCTGATTTTACAAGGAAATAAAATGTGAAAAAAATATTTCTACATCCCATGGCCTTTCCCAACCATTTAAATTTTTCTCTTACAGGTCTAACACTTCCGAAAAACCAATACAACGACCACCCGGAACAATATCTAAAGCTAAACGAACCGTTCACTGGGTACTTATCCGTAAGAAAATCCCTATTGATTTACCTGTTTTTACAAGGAAATAAAATGTGAAAATATATTTCTACATCCCATGGCCTTTCCCAACCATTTAAATTTTTCTCTTACAGGTCTAATACTTCCGAAAAACCAATACAATGCCCACCCGGAACAATATATAAAGCTAAACGAACCGTTCACTGGGTACTTACACGTACGAAAATCCCTATTGATTTACCTGATTTTACAAGGAAATAAAATGTGAAAAAAATATTTCTACATCCCATGGCCTTTCCCAACCATTTAAATTTTTCTCTTACAGGTCTAACACTTCCGAAAAACCAATACAATGGCCACCCGGAACAATATATAAAGCTAAACGAACCGTTCACTGGGCACTTATCCGTACGAAAATCCCTATTGATTTACCTGTTTTAACAAGGAAATAAAATGTGAAAAAAATATTTCTACATCCCATGGCCTTTCCCAACCATTTAAATTTTTCTCTTACAGGGCTAACACTTCTGAAAAACCAATACAACGCCCACCCGGAACAATATCTAAAGCTAAATGAACCGTTCACTGGGTACTTATCCATAAGAAAATCCCTATTGATTTACCTGTTTTTACAAGGAAATAAAATGTGAAAAAATATTTCTACATCCCATGGCCTTTCCCAACCATTTAAATTTTTCTCTTACAGGTCTAATAAATCCGAAAAAGCAATACAACGCCCACCCGGAACAATATATAAAGCTAAACGAACCGTTCACTGGGTACTTACACGTACGAAAATCCTTATTGATTTACCTTATTTTACAAGGAAATAAAATGTGACAAAAATATTTCTACATTCCATGGCCTTTCCCAACCATTTAAATTTTTCTCTTACAGGTCTAACACTTCCGAAAAACCAATACAACGACCACCCGGAACAATATATAAAGCTAAACGAACCGTTCACTGGGCACTTATAAGTACGAAAATCCCTATTGATTTACCTGTTTTAACAAGGAAATAAAATGTGAAAAAAATATTTCTACATCCCATGGCCTTTCCCAACCATTTAAATTTTTCTCTTACAGGGCTAACACTTCTGAAAAACCAATACAACACCCACCCGGAAAAATATATAAAGCTAAACGAACCGTTCACTTGGTACTTATCCGTAAGAAAATCCCTATTGATTTATCTGTTTTTACAAGGATGTAAAATGTGACAAAAATATTTCTACATTCCATGGCCTTTCCCAACCATTTATATTTTTCTCTTACAGGTCTAACACTTCCGAAAAACTAATACAACGCCTACCCGGAACAATATATGAAGCTAAACGAACCGTTCACTGGGTACTTATCCGTACGAAAATCCCTATTGATTTACCTGTTTTTACAAGGAAATAAAATGTGAAAAAAATATTTCTACATCCCATGGCCTTTCCAAACCATTTAAATTTTTCTCTTACAGGTCTAACACTTCCGAAAAACCAATACAACGCCCTCCCAGAACAATATATAAAGCTAAACGAACCGTTCACTGGGCACGTATTCGTACGAAAATCCCTATTGATTTACCTGATTTTACAAGGAAATAAAGTATGAAAAAAATATTTCTACATCCCATGGCCTTTCCCAACCATTTAAATATTTCTCTTACAGGTCTAACCCTTCCAAAAAACCAATAAAACGCCCACCCGGAACAATATATAAAGCTAAACAAACCGTTCACTGGGCACTTATCCGTACAAAAATCCCTATTGATTTACCTGTTTTTACAAGGAAATAA
Source organism: Paroedura picta (assembly GCF_049243985.1). Taxonomy (NCBI): domain Eukaryota; kingdom Metazoa; phylum Chordata; class Lepidosauria; order Squamata; family Gekkonidae; genus Paroedura; species Paroedura picta. The sequence continues at coordinate 21,341,402 of NC_135372.1, forward strand.
AATGTGAAAAAAATATTTCTACATCCCATGGCCTTTCCCAACCATTTAAATTTTTCTCTTACAGGTCTAACACTTCCGAAAAACCAATACAACGCCCACCCGGAACAATATATAAAGCTAAACGAACCGTTCACTGGGTACTTACACGTACGAAAATCCCTATTGATTTACCTGATTTTACAAGGAAATAGAATGTGAAAAAAATATTTCTACATCCCATGGCCTTTCCCAACCATTTAAATTTTTCTCTTACAGGTCTAACACTTCCGAAAAACCAATACAACGCCCACCCGGAACAATATATAAAGCTAAACGAACCGTTCACTGGGCACTTATCCGTACGAAAATCCCTATTGATTTACCTGATTTTACAAGGAAATAAAATGTGAAAGAAAATTTTCTACATCCCATGGCCTTTCCCAACCATTTAAATATTTCTCTTACAGGTCTAACACTTCCGAAAAACCAATACAACGACCACCCGGAACAATATCTAAAGCTAAATGAACCGTTCACTGGGTACTTATCTGTAAGAAAATCCCTATTGATTTACCTGTTTTTACAAGGAAATAAAATGTGAAAAAATATTTCTACATCCCATGGCCTTTCTCAACCATTTAAATTTTTCTCTTACAGGTCTAATACATCCGAAAAAGCAATACAACGCCCACCCGGAAGAATATATAAAGCTATACGAACCGTTCACTGGGTACTTACACGTACGAAAATCCCTATTGATATACCTTATTTTACAAGGAAATAAAATGTGAAAAAAATATTTCTACATCCCATGGCCTTTCCCAACCATTTAAATTTTTCTCTTACAGGCCTAACACTTCCGAAAAACCAATACGCCGACCCGGAACAATATATAAAGCTAAACGAACCGTTCACTGGGCACTTATCCGTACGAAAATCCCTATTGTTTTACCTGTTTTTACAAGGAAATAAAATGTGAAAAAAATATTTCTACATCCCATGGCCTTTCCAAACCATATAAATTTTTCTCTTACAGGTCTAACACTTCCGAAAAACCAATACAACGCCCTCCCAGAACAATATATAAAGCTAAACGAACCGTTCACTGGGCACTTATTCGTACGAAAATCCCTATTGATTTACCTGATTTTACAAGGAAATAAAATGTGAAAAAAATATTTCTACATCCCATTTCCTTTCCCAACCATTTAAATTTTTCTCTTACAGGTCTAACCCTTCCAAAAAACCAATACAACGCCCACCCGGAACAATATATAAAGCTAAACGAACCGTTCACTGGGCACTTATCCGTACGAAAATCCCTATTGATTTACATGTTTTTACAAGGAAATAAAATGTGAAAAAAATATTTCTACATCCCATGGCCTTTCCCAACCATTTAAATTTTTCTCTTACAGGTCTAACACTTCCGAAAAACCAATACAACGCCCACCCGGAACAATATATAAAGCTAAACGAACCGTTCACTGGGCACTTAAACGTACGAAAATCCCTATTGATTTACCTGATTTTACAAGGAAATAAAATGTGAAAAAAATATTTCTACATCCCATGGCCTTTCCCAACCATTTAAATTTTTCTCTTACAGGTCTAACACTTCCGAAAAACCAATACAACGCCCTCCCAGAACAATATATAAAGCTAAACGAACCGTTCACTGGGCACTTATCCGTACGAAAATCCCTATTGATTTACCTGATTTTACAAGGAAATAAAATGTGAAAAAAATATTTCTACATCCCATGGCCTTTCCCAACCATTTAAATTTTTCTCTTACAGGTCTAACACTTCCAAAAAACCAATACAACGCCCTCCCAGAACAATATATAAAGCTAAACGAACCGTTCACTGGGCACTTATCCGTACGAAAATCCCTATTGATTTACCTGATTTTACAAGGAAATAAAATGTGAAAAAAATATTTCTACATCCCATGGCCTTTCCCAACCATTTAAATTTTTCTCTTACAGGCCTAACACTTCCGAAAAACCAATACGCCGACCCGGAACAATATATAAAGCTAAACGAACCGTTCACTGGGCACTTATCCGTACGAAAATCCCTATTGTTTTACCTGTTTTTACAAGGAAATAAAATGTGAAAAAAATATTTCTACATCCCATGGCCTTTCCAAACCATATAAATTTTTCTCTTACAGGTCTAACACTTCCGAAAAACCAATACAACGCCCTCCCAGAACAATATATAAAGCTAAACGAACCGTTCACTGGGCACTTATTCGTACGAAAATCCCTATTGATTTACCTGATTTTACAAGGAAATAAAATGTGAAAAAAATATTTCTACATCCCATTTCCTTTCCCAACCATTTAAATTTTTCTCTTACATGTCTAACCCTTCCAAAAAACCAATACAACGCCCACCCGGAACAATATATAAAGCTAAACGAACCGTTCACTGGGCACTTATCCGTACGAAAATCCCTATTGATTTACATGTTTTTACAAGGAAATAAAATGTGAAAAAAATATTTCTACATCCCATGGCCTTTCCCAACCATTTAAATTTTTCTCTTACAGGTCTAACACTTCCGAAAAACCAATACAACGCCCACCCGGAACAATATATAAAGCTAAACGAACCGTTCACTGGGCACTTAAACGTACGAAAATCCCTATTGATTTACCTGATTTTACAAGGAAATAAAATGTGAAAAAAATATTTCTACATCCCATGGCCTTTCCCAACCATTTAAATTTTTCTCTTACAGGTCTAACACTTCCGAAAAACCAATACAACGCCCTCCCAGAACAATATATAAAGCTAAACGAACCGTTCACTGGGCACTTATCCGTACGAAAATCCCTATTGATTTACCTGATTTTACAAGGAAATAAAATGTGAAAAAAATATTTCTACATCCCATGGCCTTTCCCAACCATTTAAATTTTTCTCTTACAGGTCTAACACTTCCAAAAAACCAATACAACGCCCTCCCAGAACAATATATAAAGCTAAACGAACCGTTCACTGGGCACTTATCCGTACGAAAATCCCTATTGATTTACCTGATTTTACAAGGAAATAAAATGTGAAAAAAATATTTCTACATCCCATGGCCTTTCCCAACCATTTAAATTTTTCTCTTACAGGTCTAACACTTCCGAAAAACCAATACAACGCCCACCCGGAACAATATATAAAGCTAAACGAACCGTTCACTGGGCACTTATCCATACGAAATTCCCTATTGTTTTACCTGTTTTTACAAGGAAATAAAATGTGAAAAAAATATTTCTACATCCCATGGCCTTTCCAAACCATTTAAATTTTTCGCTTACAGGTCTAACACTTCCGAAAAACCAATACAACGCACTCCCAGAACAATATATAAAGCTAAACGAACCGTTCACTGGGCACTTATTCATACGAAAATCCCTATTGATTTACCTGATTTTACAAGGAAATAAAGTATGAAAAAAATATTTCTACATCCCATGGCCTTTCCCAACCATTTAAATTTTTCTCTTACAGGTCTAACCCTTCCAAAAAACCAATACAACGCCCACCCGGAACAATATATAAAGCTAAACAAACCGTTCACTGGGCACTTATCCGTACAAAAATCCCTATTGATTTACCTGTTTTTACAAGGAAATAAAATGTGAAAAAAATATTTCTACATCCCATGGCCTTTCCCAACCATTTAAATTTTTCTCTTACAGGTCTAACACTTCCGAAAAACAAATACAACGCCCACCCGGAACAATATATAAAGCTAAACGAACCGTTCACTGGGTACTTACACGTACGAAAATCCCTATTGATTTACCTGATTTTACAAGGAAATAAAATGTGAAAAAAATTTTTCTACATCCCATGGCCTTTCCCAACCATTTAAATATTTCTCTTACAGGTCTAACACTTCCGAAAAACCAATACAACGACCACCCGGAACAATATCTAAAGCTAAATGAACCGTTCACTGGGTACTTATCTGTAAGAAAATCCCTATTGATTTACCTGTATTTACAAGGAAATAAAATGTGAAAAAAATATTTCTACATCCCATGGCCTTTCCCAACCATTTAAATTTTTCTCTTACAGGTCTAATACATCCGAAAAAGCAATACAACGCCCACCCGGAAGAATATATAAAGCTATACGAACCGTTCACTGGGTACTTACACGTACGAAAATCCCTATTGATATACCTTATTTTACAAGGAAATAAAATGTGAAAAAAATATTTCTACATCCCATGGCCTTTCCCAACCATTTAAATTTTTCTCTTACAGGCCTAACACTTCCGAAAAACCAATACAACGCCGACCCGGAACAATATATAAAGCTAAACGAACCGTTCACTGGGCACTTATCCGTACGAAAATCCCTATTGTTTTACCTGTTTTTACAAGGAAATAAAATGTGAAAAAAATATTTCTACATCCCATGGCCTTTCCAAACCATATAAATTTTTCTCTTACAGGTCTAATACTTCCGAAAAAACAATACAACGCCCTCCCAGAACAATATATAAAGCTAAACGAACCGTTCACTGGGCACTTATTCGTACGAAAATCCCTATTGATTTACCTGATTTTACAAGGAAATAAAATGTGAAAAAAATATTTCTACATCCCATTTCCTTTCCCAACCATTTAAATTTTTCTCTTACAGGTCTAACCCTTCCAAAAAACCAATACAACGCCCACCCGGAACAATATATAAAGCTAAACGAACCGTTCACTGGGCACTTATCCGTACGAAAATCCCTATTGATTTACCTGTTTTTACAAGGAAATAAAATGTGAAAAAAATATTTCTACATCCCATGGCCTTTCCCAACCATTTAAATTTTTCTCTTACAGGTCTAACACTTCCGAAAAACCAATACAACGCAATCCCAGAACAATATATAAAGCTAAACGAACCGTTCACTGGGCACTTATTCATACGAAAATCCCTATTGATTTACCTGATTTTACAAGGAAATAAAGTATGAAAAAAATATTTCTACATCCCATGGCCTTTCCCAACCATTTAAATTTTTCTCTTACAGGTCTAACCCTTCCAAAAAACCAATACAACGCCCACCCGGAACAATATATAAAGCTAAACAAACCGTTCACTGGGCACTTATCCGTACGAAAATCCCTATTGATTTACCTGTTTTTACAAGGAAATAAAATGTGAAAAAAATATTTCTACATCCCATGGCCTTTCCCAACCATTTAAATTTTTCTCTTACAGGTCTAACACTTCCGAAAAACAAATACAACGCCCACCCGGAACAATATATAAAGCTAAACGAACCGTTCACTGGGTACTTACACGTACGAAAATCCCTATTGATTTACCTGATTTTACAAGGAAATAAAATGTGAAAAAAAATTTTCTACATCCCATGGCCTTTCCCAACCATTTAAATATTTCTCTTACAGGTCTAACACTTCCGAAAAACCAATACAACGACCACCCGGAACAATATCTAAAGCTAAATGAACCGTTCACTGGGTACTTATCTGTAAGAAAATCCCTATTGATTTACCTGTATTTACAAGGAAATAAAATGTGAAAAAATATTTCTACATCCCATGGCCTTTCCCAACCATTTAAATTTTTCTCTTACAGGTCTAATACATCCGAAAAAGCAATACAACGCCCACCCGGAAGAATATATAAAGCTATACGAACCGTTCACTGGGTACTTACACGTACGAAAATCCCTATTGATATACCTTATTTTACAAGGAAATAAAATGTGAAAAAAATATTTCTACATCCCATGGCCTTTCCCAACCATTTAAATTTTTCTCTTACAGGCCTAACACTTCCGAAAAACCAATACAACGCCGACCCGGAACAATATATAAAGCTAAACGAACCGTTCACTGGGCACTTATCCGTACGAAAATCCCTATTGTTTTACCTGTTTTTACAAGGAAATAAAATGTGAAAAAAATATTTCTACATCCCATGGCCTTTCCAAACCATATAAATTTTTCTCTTACAGGTCTAATACTTCCGAAAAACCAATACAACGCCCTCCCAGAACAATATATAAAGCTAAACGAACCGTTCACTGGGCACTTATTCGTACGAAAATCCCTATTGATTTACCTGATTTTACAAGGAAATAAAATGTGAAAAAAAATATTTCTACATCCCATTTCCTTTCCCAACCATTTAAATTTTTCTCTTACAGGTCTAACCCTTCCAAAAAACCAATACAACGCCCACCCGGAACAATATATAAAGCTAAACGAACCGTTCACTGGGCACTTATCCGTACGAAAATCCCTATTGATTTACCTGTTTTTACAAGGAAATAAAATGTGAAAAAAATATTTCTACATCCCATGGTCTTTCCCAACCATTTAAATTTTTCTCTTACAGGTCTAACACTTCCGAAAAACCAATACAACGCCCTCCCAAAACAATATATAAAGCTAAACGAACCGTTCACTGGGCACTTATCCGTACGAAAATCCCTATTGATTTACCTGATTTTACAAGGAAATAAAATGTGAAAAAAATATTTCTACATCCCATGGCCTTTCCCAACCATTTAAATTTTTCTCTTACAGGTCTAACACTTCCAAAAAACCAATACAACGCCCTCCCAGAACAATATATAAAGCTAAACGAACCGTTCACTGGGCACTTTTCCGTACGAAAATCCCTATTGATTTACCTGATTTTACAAGGAAATAAAATGTGAAAAAAATATTTCTACATCCCATGGCCTTTCCCAACCATTTAAATTTTTCTCTTACAGGTCTAACACTTCCGAAAAACCAATACAACGCCCACCCGGAACAATATATAAAGCTAAACGAACCGTTCACTGGGCACTTATCCGTACGAAAATCCCTATGGATTTACCTGTTTTTACAAGGAAATAAAATGTGAAAAAAATATTTCTACATCCCATGGCCTTTCCCAACCATTTAAATTTTTCTCTTACAGGTCTAACACTTCCGAAAAACCAATACAACACCCTCCCAGAACAATATATAAAGCTTAACGAACCGTTCACTGGGCACTTATCCGTACGAAAATCCCTATTGATATACCTGATTTTACAAGGAAATAAAATGTGAAAAAAATATTTCTACATCCCATGGCCTTTCCCAACCATTTAAATTTTTCTCTTACAGGTCTAACACTTCCAAAAAACCAATACAACGCCCATCCGGAACAATATATAAAGCTAAACGAACCGTTCACTGTGCACTTATCCGTACGAAAATCCCTATTGATTTACCTGTTTTTACAAGGAAATAAAATGTGAAAAAAATATTTCTACATCCCATGGCCTTTCCCAACCATTTAAATTTGTCTCTTACAGGTCTAACCCTTCCAAAAAACCAATACAACGCCCACCCGGAACAATATATAAAGCTAAACAAACCGTTTACTGGGCACTTATCCGTACGAAAATCCCTATTGATTTACCTGTTTTTACAAGGAAATAAAATGTGAAAAAAATATTTCTACATCCCATGGCCTTTCCCAACCATTTAAATTTTTCTCTTACAGGTCTAACACTTCCGAAAAACCAATCCAACGCCCACCCGGAACAATATATAAAGCTAAACGAACCGTTCACTGGGCACTTATCCGTACGAAAATCCCTATTGATTTACCTGATTTTACAAGGAAATAAATTGTGAAAAAAATATTTCTACATCCCATGGCCTTTCCCAACCATTTAAATTTTTCTCTTACAGGTCTAACACTTCCGAAAAACCAATACAACGCCCTCCCAGAACAATATATAAAGCTCAACGAACCGTTCACTGGGCACTTATCCGTACGAAAATCCCTATTGATTTACCTAATTTTACAAGGAAATAAAATGTGAAAAAAATATTTCTACATCCCATGGCCTTTCCCAACCATTTAAATTGTTCTCTTACAGGTCTAACACTTCCAAAAAACCAATACAACGCCCACCCGGAACAATATATAAAGCTAAACAAACCGTTCACTGGGCACTTCTCCGTACGAAAATCCCTATTGATTTACCTGTTTTTACAAGGAATTAAAATGTGAAAAAAATAATTCTACATCCCATGGCCTTTCCCAACCATTTAAATTTTTCTCTTACAGGTCTAACACTTCCAAAAAACCAATACAACGCCCTCCCAGAACAATATATAAAGCTAAACGAACCGTTCACTGGGCACTTATCCGTACGAAAATCCCTATTGATATACCTGATTTTACAAGGAAATAAAATGTGAAAAAAATATTTCTACATCCCATGGCATTTCCCAACCATTTAAATTTTTCTCTTACAGGTCTAACCCTTCCAAAAAACCAATACAACGCCCACCCGGAACAATATATAAAGCTAAACAAACCGTTCACTGGGCACTTATCCGTACGAAAATCCCTATTGATTTACCTGATTTTACAAGGAAATAAAATGTGAAAAAAATATTTCTACATCCCATGGCCTTTCCCAACCATTTAGATTTTTCTCTTACAGGTCTAACACTTCCGAAAAACCAATACAACGCCCTCCCAGAACAATATATAAAGCTCAACGAACCGTTCACTGGGCACTTATCCGTACGAAAATCCCTATTGATTTACCTAATTTTACAAGGAAATAAAATGTGAAAAAAATATTTCTACATCCCATGGCCATTCCCAACCATTTAAATTGTTCTCTTACAGGTCTAACACTTCCAAAAAACCAATACAACGCCCACCCGGAACAATATATAAAGCTAAACAAACCGTTCACTGGGCACTTCTCCGTACGAAAATCCCTATTGATTTACCTGTTTTTACAAGGAATTAAAATGTGAAAAAAATAATTCTACATCCCATGGCCTTTCCCAACCATTTAAATTTTTCTATTACAGGTCTAACACTTCCAAAAAACCAATACAACGCCCTCCCAGAACAATATATAAAGCTAAACGAACCGTTCACTGGGCACTTATCCGTACGAAAATCCCTATTGATATACCTGATTTTACAAGGAAATAAAATGTGAAAAAAATATTTCTACATCCCATGGCATTTCCCAACCATTTAAATTTTTCTCTTACAGGTCTAACCCTTCCAAAAAACCAATACAACGCCCACCCGGAACAATATATAAAGCTAAACAAACCGTTCACTGGGCACTTATCCGTACGAAAATCCCTATTGATTTACCTGTTTTTACAAGGAATTAAAATGTGAAAAAAATATTTCTACATCCCATGGCCTTTCCCAACCATTTAAATTTTTCTCTTACAGGTCTAACACTTCCAAAAAACCAATACAACGCCCTCCCAGAACAATATATAAAGCTAAACGAACCGTTCACTGGGCACTTATCCGTACGAAAATCCCTATTGATATACCTGATTTTACAAGGAAATAAAATGTGAAAAAAATATTTCTACATACCATGGCCTTTCCCAACCATTTAAATTTTTCTCTTACAGGTCTAACCCTTCCAAAAAACCAATACAACGCCCACCCGGAACAATATATAAAGCTAAACAAACCGTTCCCTGGGCACTTATCCGTACGAAAATCCCTATTGATTTACCTGTTTTTACAAGGAAATAAAATGTGAAAAAAAATATTTCTACATCCCATGGCCTTTCCCAACCATTTAAATTTTTCTCTTACAGGTCTAACACTTCCGAAAAACCAATACAACGCCCACCCGGAACAATATATAAAGCTAAACGAACCGTTCACTGGGCACTTATCCGTACGAAAATCCCTATTGATTTACCTAATTTTACAAGGAAATAAAATGTGAAAAAAATATTTCTACATCCCATGGCCTTTCCCAACCATTTAAATTGTTCTCTTACAGGTCTAACACTTCCAAAAAACCAATACAACGCCCACCCGGAACAATATATAAAGCTAAACAAACTGTTCACTGGGCACTTCTCCGTACGAAAATCCCTATTGATTTACCTGTTTTTACAAGGAATTAAAATGTGAAAAAAATATTTCTACATCCCATGGCCTTTCCCAACAATTTAAATTTTTCTCTTACAGGTCTAACACTTCCAAAAAACCAATACAACGCCCTCCCAGAACAATATATAAAGCTAAACGAACCGTTCACTGGGCACTTATCCGTACGAAAATCCCTATTGATATACCTGATTTTACAAGGAAATAAAATGTGAAAAAAATATTTCTACATACCATGGCCTTTCCCAACCATTTAAATTTTTCTATTACAGGTCTAACACTTCCAAAAAATCAATACAACGCCCTCCCAGAACAATATATAAAGCTAAACGAACCGTTCACTGGGCACTTATCCGTACGAAAATCCCTATTGATATACCTGATTTTACAAGGAAATAAAATGTGAAAAAAATATTTCTACATCCCATGGCATTTCCCAACCATTTAAATTTTTCTCTTACAGGTCTAACCCTTCCAAAAAACCAATACAACGCCCACCCGGAACAATATATAAAGCTAAACAAACCGTTCACTGGGCACTTATCCGTACGAAAATCCCTATTGATTTACCTGATTTTACAAGGAAATAAAATGTGAAAAAAATATTTCTACATCCCATGGCCTTTCCCAACCATTTAAATTTTTCTCTTACAGGTCTAACACTTCCGAAAAACCAATACAACGCCCTCCCAGAACAATATATAAAGCTAAACGAACCGTTCACTGGGCACTTATCCGTACGAAAATCCCTATTGATTTACCTAATTTTACAAGGAAATAAAATGTGAAAAAAATATTTCTACATCCCATGGCCTTTCCCAACCATTTAAATTGTTCTCTTACAGGTCTAACACTTCCAAAAAACCAATACAACGCCCACCCGGAACAATATATAAAGCTAAACAAACCGTTCACTGGGCACTTCTCCGTACGAAAATCCCTATTGATTTACCTGTTTTTACAAGGAATTAAAATGTGAAAAAAATATTTCTACATCCCATGGCCTTTCCCAACCATTTAAATTTTTCTCTTACAGGTCTAACACTTCCAAAAAACCAATACAACGCCCTCCCAGAACAATATATAAAGCTAAACGAACCGTTCACTGGGCACTTATCCGTACGAAAATCCCTATTGATATACCTGATTTTACAAGGAAATAAAATGTGAAAAAAATATTTCTACATACCATGGCCTTTCCCAACCATTTAAATTTTTCTCTTACAGGTCTAACCCTTCCAAAAAACCAATACAACGCCCACCCGGAACAATATATAAAGCTAAACAAACCGTTCCCTGGGCACTTATCCGTACGAAAATCCCTATTGATTTACCTGTTTTTACAAGGAAATAAAATGTGAAAAAAAATATTTCTACATCCCATGGCCTTTCCCAACCATTTAAATTTTTCTCTTACAGGTCTAACACTTCCGAAAAACCAATACAACGCCCACCCGGAACAATATATAAAGCTAAACGAACCGTTCACTGGGCACTTATCCGTACGAAAATCCCTATTGATTTACCTAATTTTACAAGGAAATAAAATGTGAAAAAAATATTTCTACATCCCATGGCCTTTCCCAACCATTTAAATTGTTCTCTTACAGGTCTAACACTTCCAAAAAACCAATACAACGCCCACCCGGAACAATATATAAAGCTAAACAAACTGTTCACTGGGCACTTCTCCGTACGAAAATCCCTATTTATTTACCTGTTTTTACAAGGAATTAAAATGTGAAAAAAATATTTCTACATCCCATGGCCTTTCCCAACCATTTAAATTTTTCTCTTACAGGTCTAACACTTCCAAAAAACCAATACAACGCCCTCCCAGAACAATATATAAAGCTAAACGAACCGTTCACTGGGCACTTATCCGTACGAAAATCCCTATTGATATACCTGATTTTACAAGGAAATAAAATGTGAAAAAAATATTTCTACATACCATGGCCTTTCCCAACCATTTAAATTTTTCTCTTACAGGTCTAACCCTTCCAAAAAACCAATACAACGCCCACCCGGAACAATATATAAAGCTAAACAAACCGTTCCCTGGGCACTTATCCGTACGAAAATCCCTATTGATTTACCTGTTTTTACAAGGAAATAAAATGTGAAAAAAAATATTTCTACATCCCATGGCCTTTCCCAACCATTTAAATTTTTCTCTTACAGGTCTAACACTTCCGAAAAACCAATACAACGCCCACCCGGAACAATATATAAAGCTATACGAACCGTTCACTGGGTACTTACACGTACGAAAATCCCTATTGATTTACCTGATTTTACAAGGAAATAAAATGTGAAAAAAATATTTCTACATCCCATGGCCTTTCCCAACCATTTAAATTTTTCTCTTACAGGTCTAACACTTCCGAAAAACCAATACAACGCCCTCCCGGAACAATATATAAAGCTAAACGAACCGTTCACTGGGCACTTATCCGTACGAAAATCCCTATTGATTTACCTGATTTTACAAGGAAATAAAATGTGAAAAAAATATTTCTACATCCCATGGCCTTTCCCAACCATTTAAATTTTTCTCTTACAGGTCTAACACTTCCAAAAAACCAATACAACGCACTCCCAGAACAATATATAAAGCTAAACGAACCGTTCACTGGGCACTTATCCGTAACAAAATCCCTATTGATTTACCTGATTTTACAAGGAAATAAAATGTGAAAAAAATATTTCTACATCCCATGGCCTTTCCCAACCATTTAAATTTTTCTCTTACAGGTCTAACACTTCCGAAAAACCAATACAACGCCCACCCGGAACAATATATAAAGCTAAACGAACCGTTCACTCGGCACTTATCCGTATGAAAATCCCTATGGATTTACCTGATTTTACAAGGAAATAAAATGTGAAAAAAATATTTCTACATCCCATGGCCTTTCCCAACCATTTAAATTTTTCTCTTACAGGTCGAACACTTCCGAAAAACCAATACAACACCCTCCCAGAACAATATATAAAGCTAAACGAACCGTTCACTGGGCACTTATCCGTACGAAAATCCCTATTGATATACCTGATTTTACAAGGAAATAAAATGTGAAAAAAATATTTCTACATCCCATGGCCTTTCCCAACCATTTAAATTTTTCTCTTACAGGTCTAACACTTCCAAAAAACCAATACAACGCCCACCCGGAACAATATATAAAGCTAAACGAACCGTTCACAGGGCACTTATCCGTACGAAAATCCCTATTGATTTACCTGTTTTTACAAGGAAATAAAATGTGAAAAAAATATTTCTACATCCCATGGCCGTTCCCAACCATTTAAATTTGTCTCTTACAGGTCTAACCCTTCCAAAAAACCAATACAAAGCCCACACGGAACAATATATAAAGCTAAACAAACCGTTTACTGGGCACTTATCCGTACGAAAATCCCTATTGATTTACCTGTTTTTACAAGGAAATAAAATGTGAAAAAAATATTTCTACATCCCATGGCCTTTCCCAACCATTTAAATTTTTCTCTTACAGGTCTAACACTTCCGAAAAACCAATACAACGCCCACCCGGAACAATATATAAAGCTAAACGAACCGTTCACTGGGCACTTATCCGTACGAAAATCCCTATTGATTTACCTGATTTTACAAGGAAATAAAATGTGAAAAAAATATTTCTACATCCCATGGCCTTTCCCAACCATTTAAATTTTTCTCTTACAGGTCTAACACTTCCGAAAAACCAATACAACGCCCTCCCGGAACAATATATAAAGCTAAACGAACCGTTCACTGGGCACTTATCCGTACGAAAATCCCTATTGATTTACCTGATTTTACAAGGAAATAAAATGTGAAAAAAATATTTCTACATCCCATGGCCTTTCCCAACCATTTAAATTTTTCTCTTACAGGTCTAACACTTCCAAAAAACCAATACAACGCCCTCCCAGAACAATATATAAAGCTAAACGAACCGTTCACTGGGCACTTATCCGTAACAAAATCCCTATTGATTTACCTGATTTTACAAGGAAATAAAATGTGAAAAAAATATTTCTACATCCCATGGCCTTTCCCAACCATTTAAATTTTTCTCTTACAGGTCTAACACTTCCGAAAAACCAATACAACGCCCACCCGGAACAATATATAAAGCTAAACGAACCGTTCACTCGGCACTTATCCGTATGAAAATCCCTATGGATTTACCTGATTTTACAAGGAAATAAAATGTGAAAAAAATATTTCTACATCCCATGGCCTTTCCCAACCATTTAAATTTTTCTCTTACAGGTCGAACACTTCCGAAAAACCAATACAACACCCTCCCAGAACAATATATAAAGCTAAACGAACCGTTCACTGGGCACTTATCCGTACGAAAATCCCTATTGATATACCTGATTTTACAAGGAAATAAAATGTGAAAAAAATATTTCTACATCCCATGGCCTTTCCCAACCATTTAAATTTTTCTCTTACAGGTCTAACACTTCCAAAAAACCAATACAACGCCCACCCGGAACAATATATAAAGCTAAACGAACCGTTCACTGGGCACTTATCCGTACGAAAATCCCTATTGATTTACCTGTTTTTACAAGGAAATAAAATGTGAAAAAAATATTTCTACATCCCATGGCCTTTCCCAACCATTTAAATTTGTCTCTTACAGGTCTAACCCTTCCAAAAAACCAATACAAAGCCCACACGGAACAATATATAAAGCTAAACAAACCGTTTACTGGGCACTTATCCGTACGAAAATCCCTATTGATTTACCTGTTTTTACAAGGAAATAAAATGTGAAAAAAATATTTCTACATCCCATGGCCTTTCCCAACCATTTAAATTTTTCTCTTACAGGTCTAACACTTCCGATAAACCAATACAACGCCCACCCGGAACAATATATAAAGCTAAACGAACCGTTCACTGGGCACTTATCCGTACGAAAATCCCTATTGATTTACCTGATTTTACAAGGAAATAAAATGTGAAAAAAATATTTCTACATCCCATGGCCTTTCCCAACCATTTAAATTTTTCTCTTACAGGTCTAACACTTCCGAAAAACCAATACAACGCCCACCCGGAACAATATATAAAGCTAAACGAACCGTTCACTGGGCACTTATCCGTACGAAAATCCCTATTGATTTACCTGTTTTTACAAGGAAATAAAATGTGAAAAAAATATTTCTACATCCCATGGCCTTTCCCAACCATTTAAATTTGTCTCTTACAGGTCTAACACTTCCGAAAAACCAATACAACACCCTCCCAGAACAATATATAAAGCTAAACGAACCGTTCACTGGGCACTTATCCGTACGAAAATCCCTATTGATTTACCTGATTTTACAAGGAAATAAAATGTGAAAAAAATATTTCTACATCCCATGGCCTTTCCCAACCATTTAAATTTTTCTCTTACAGGTCTAACACTTCCGAAAAACCAATACAACGCCCACCCGGAACAATATATAAAGCTAAACGAACCGTTCACTCGGCACTTATCCGTATGAAAATCCCTTTGGATTTACCTGATTTTACAAGGAAATAAAATGTGAAAAAAATATTTCTACATCCCATGGCCTTTCCCAACCATTTAAATTTTTCTCTTACAGGTCTAACACTTCCGAAAAACCAATACAACACCCTCCCAGAACAATATATAAAGCTAAACGAACCGTTCACTGGGCACTTATCCGTACGAAAATCCCTATTGATTTACCTGATTTTACA
Source organism: Paroedura picta (assembly GCF_049243985.1). Taxonomy (NCBI): domain Eukaryota; kingdom Metazoa; phylum Chordata; class Lepidosauria; order Squamata; family Gekkonidae; genus Paroedura; species Paroedura picta. The sequence continues at coordinate 21,357,051 of NC_135372.1, forward strand.
AGGAAATAAAATGTGAAAAAAATATTTCTACATCCCATGGCCTTTCCCAACCATTTAAATTTTTCTCTTACAGGTCTAACACTTCCAAAAAACCAATACAACGCCCACCCGGAACAATATATAAAGCTAAACGAACCGTTCACTGGGCACTTATCCGTACGAAAATCCCTATTGATTTACCTGTTTTTACAAGGAAATAAAATGTGAAAAAAATATTTCTACATCCCATGGCCTTTCCCAACCATTTAAATTTGTCTCTTACAGGTCTAACCCTTCCAAAAAACCAATACAACGCCCACCCGGAACAATATATAAAGCTAAAGAAACCGTTTACTGGGCACTTATCCGTACGAAAATCCCTATTGATTTACCTGTTTTTACAAGGAAATAAAATGTGAAAAAAATATTTCTACATCCCATGGCCTTTCCCAACCATTTAAATTTTTCTCTTACAGGTCTAACACTTCCGAAAAACCAATACAACGCCCACCCGGAACAATATATAAAGCTAAACGAACCGTTCACTGGGCACTTATCCGTACGAAAATCCCTATTGATTTACCTGATTTTACAAGGAAATAAATTGTGAAAAAAATATTTCTACATCCCATGGCCTTTCCCAACCATTTAAATTTTTCTCTTACAGGTCTAACACTTCCGAAAAACCAATACAACGCCCTCCCAGAACAATATATAAAGCTAAATGAACCGTTCACTGGGCACTTATCCGTACGAAAATCCCTATTGATATACCTGATTTTACAAGGAAATAAAATGTGAAAAAAATATTTCTACATCCCATGGCCTTTCCCAACCATTTAAATTTTTCTCTTACAGGTCTAACCCTTCCAAAAAACCAATACAACGCCCACCCGGAACAATATATAAAGCTAAACAAACCGTTCACTGGGCACTTATCCGTACGAAAATCCCTATTGATATATCTGATTTTACAAGGAAATAAAATGTGAAAAAAATATTTCTACATCCCATGGCCTTTCCCAACCATTTAAATTTGTCTCTTACAGGTCTAACACTTCCGAAAAACCAATACAACGCCCTCCCAGAACAATATATAAAGCTAAACGAACCGTTCACTGGGCACTTATCCGTACGAAAATCCCTATTGATTTACCTGATTTTACAAGGAAATAAAATGTGAAAAAAATATTTCTACATCCCATGGCCTTTCCCAACCATTTAAATTTTTCTCTTACAGGTCTAACACTTCCGAAAAACCAATACAACGCCCACCCGGAACAATATATAAAGCTAAACGAACCGTTCACTCGGCACTTATCCGTATGAAAATCCCTTTGGATTTACCTGATTTTACAAGGAAATAAAATGTGAAAAAAATATTTCTACATCCCATGGCCTTTCCCAACCATTTAAATTTTTCTCTTACAGGTCTAACACTTCCGAAAAACCAATACAACACCCTCCCAGAACAATATATAAAGCTAAACGAACCGTTCACTGGGCACTTATCCGTACGAAAATCCCTATTGATTTACCTGATTTTACAAGGAAATAAAATGTGAAAAAAATATTTCTACATCCCATGGCCTTTCCCAACCATTTAAATTTTTCTCTTACAGGTCTAACACTTCCAAAAAACCAATACAACGCCCACCCGGAACAATATATAAAGCTAAACGAACCGTTCACTGGGCACTTATCCGTACGAAAATCCCTATTGATTTACCTGTTTTTACAAGGAAATAAAATGTGAAAAAAATATTTCTACATCCCATGGCCTTTCCCAACCATTTAAATTTGTCTCTTACAGGTCTAACCCTTCCAAAAAACCAATACAACGCCCACCCGGAACAATATATAAAGCTAAACAAACCGTTTACTGGGCACTTATCCGTACGAAAATCCCTATTGATTTACCTGTTTTTACAAGGAAATAAAATGTGAAAAAAATATTTCTACATCCCATGGCCTTTCCCAACCATTTAAATTTTTCTCTTACAGGTCTAACACTTCCGAAAAACCAATACAACGCCCACCCGGAACAATATATAAAGCTAAACGAACCGTTCACTGGGCACTTATCCGTACGAAAATCCCTATTGATTTACCTGATTTTACAAGGAAATAAATTGTGAAAAAAATATTTCTACATCCCATGGCCTTTCCCAACCATTTAAATTTTTCTCTTACAGGTCTAACACTTCCGAAAAACCAATACAACGCCCTCCCAGAACAATATATAAAGCTAAATGAACCGTTCAATGGGCACTTATCCGTACGAAAATCCCTATTGATTTACCTAATTTTACAAGGAAATAAAATGTGAAAAAAATATTTCTACATCCCACGGCCTTTCCCAACCATTTAAATTGTTCTCTTACAGGTCTAACACTTCCAAAAAACCAATACAACGCCCACCCGGAACAATATATAAAGCTAAACAAACCGTTCACTGGGCACTTCTCCGTACGAAAATCCCTATTGATTTACCTGTTTTTACAAGGAATTAAAATGTGAAAAAAATATTTCTACATCCCATGGCCTTTCCCAACCATTTAAATTTTTCTCTTACAGGTCTAACACTTCCAAAAAACCAATACAACGCCCTCCCAGAACAATATATAAAGCTAAACGAACCGTTCACTGGGCACTTATCCGTACGAAAATCCCTATTGATATACCTGATTTTACAAGGAAATAAAATGTGAAAAAAATATTTCTACATCCCATGGCCTTTCCCAACCATTTAAATTTTTCTCTTACAGGTCTAACCCTTCCAAAAAACCAATACAACGCCCACCCGGAACAATATATAAAGCTAAACAAACCGTTCACTGGGCACTTATCCGTACGAAAATCCCTATTGATATACCTGATTTTACAAGGAAATAAAATGTGAAAAAAATATTTCTACATCCCATGGCCTTTCCCAACCATTTAAATTTTTCTCTTACAGGTCTAACCCTTCCAAAAAACCAATACAACGCCACCCGGAACAATATATAAAGCTAAACAAACCGTTCACTGGGCACTTATCCGTACGAAAATCCCTATTGATTTACCTGATTTTACAAGGAAATAAAATGTGAAAAAAATATTTCTACATCACATGGCCTTTCCCAACCATTTAAATTTTTCTCTTACAGGTCTAACACTTCCGAAAAACCAATACAACGCCCACCCGGAACGATATATAAAGCTAAACGAACCGTTCACTGGGCACTTATCCGTATGAAAATCCCTATGGATTTACCTGATTTTACAAGGAAATAAAATGTGAAAAAAATATTTCTACATCCCATGGCCTTTCCCAACCATTTAAATTTTTCTCTTACAGGTCTAACACTTCCGAAAAACCAATACAACACCCTCCCAGAACAATATATAAAGCTAAACGAACCGTTCACTGGGCACTTATCCGTACGAAAATCCCTATTGATTTACCTGTTTTTACAAGGAAATAAAATGTGAAAAAAATATTTCTACATCCCATGGCCTTTCCCAACCATTTAAATTTTTCTCTTACAGGTCTAACACTTCCAAAAAACCAATACAACGCCCACCCGGAACAATATATAAAGCTAAACGAACTGTTCACTGGGCACTTATCCGTACGAAAATCCCTATTGATTTACCTGTTTTTACAAGGAAATAAAATGTGAAAAAAATATTTCTACATCCCATGGCCTTTCCCAACCATTTAAATTTGTCTCTTACAGGTCTAACCCTTCCAAAAAACCAATACAACGCCCACCCGGAACAATATATAAAGCTAAACAAACCGTTTACTGGGTACTTATCCGTACGAAAATCCCTATTGATTTACCTGTTTTTACAAGGAAATAAAATGTGAAAAAAATATTTCTACATCCCATGGCCTTTCCCAACCATTTAAATTTTTCTCTTACAGGTCTAACACTTCCGAAAAACCAATACAACGCCCACCCGGAACAATATATAAAGCTAAACGAACCGTTCACTGGGCACTTATCCGTACGAAAATCCCTATTGATTTACCTGATTTTACAAGGAAATAAATTGTGAAAAAAATATTTCTACATCCCATGGCCTTTCCCAACCATTTAAATTTTTCTCTTACAGGTCTAACACTTCCGAAAAACCAATACAACGCCCTCCCAGAACAATATATAAAGCTAAACGAACCGTTTACTGGGCACTTATCCGTACGAAAATCCCTATTGATTTACCTAATTTTACAAGGAAATAAAATGTGAAAAAAATATTTCTACATCCCATGGCCTTTCCCAACCATTTAAATTGTTCTCTTACAGGTCTAACACTTCCAAAAAACCAATACAACGCCCACCCGGAACAATATATAAAGCTAAACAAACCGTTCACTGGGCACTTCTCCGTACGAAAATCCCTATTGATTTACCTGTTTTTACAAGGAATTAAAATGTGAAAAAAATATTTCTACATCCCATGGCCTTTCCCAACCATTTAAATTTTTCTCTTACAGGTCTAACACTTCCAAAAAACCAATACAACGCCCTCCCAGAACAATATATAAAGCTAAACGAACCGTTCACTGGGCACTTATCCGTACGAAAATCCCTATTGATATACCTGATTTTACAAGGAAATAAAATGTGAAAAAAATATTTCTACATCCCATGGCCTTTCCCAACCATTTAAATTTTTCTCTTACAGGTCTAACCCTTCCAAAAAACCAATACAACGCCCACCCGGAACAATATATAAAGCTAAACAAACCGTTCACTGGGCACTTATCCGTACGAAAATCCCTATTGATTTACCTGATTTTACAAGGAAATAAAATGTGAAAAAAATATTTCTACATCCCATGGCCTTTCCCAACCATTTAAATTTTTCTCTTACAGGTCTAACACTTCCAAAAAACCAATACAACGCCCACCCGGAACAATATATAAAGCTAAACAAACCGTTCACTGGGCACTTATCCGTACGAAAATCCCTATTGATTTACCTGATTTTACAAGGAAATAAAATGTGAAAAAAATATTTCTACATCCCATGGCCTTTCCCAACCATTAAAATTTTTCTCTTACAGGTCTAACACTTGCAAAAAACCAATACAACGCCCACCCGGAACAATATATAAAGCTAAACGAACCGTTCACTGGGCACTTATCCGTACGAAAATCCCTATTGATTTACCTGTTTTTACAAGGAAATAAAATGTGAAAAAAATATTTCTACATCCCATGGCCTTTCCCAACCATTTAAATTTGTCTCTTACAGGTCTAACCCTTCCAAAAAACCAATACAACGCCCACCCGGAACAATATATAAAGCTAAACAAACCGTTTACTGGGCACTTATCCGTACGAAAATCCCTATTGATTTACCTGTTTTTACAAGGAAATAAAATGTGAAAAAAATATTTCTACATCCCATGGCCTTTCCCAACCATTTAAATTTTTCTCTTACAGGTCTAACACTTCTGAAAAACCAATACAACGCCCACCCGGAACAATATATAAAGCTAAACGAACCGTTCACAGGGCACTTATCCGTACGAAAATCCCTATTGATTTACCTGATTTTACAAGGAAATAAATTGTGAAAAAAATATTTCTACATCCCATGGCCTTTCTCAACCATTTAAATTTTTCTCTTACAGGTCTAACACTTCCGAAAAACCAATACAACGCCCTCCCAGAACAATATATAAAGCTAAACGAACCGTTCACTGGGCACTTATCCGTACGAAAATCCCTATTGATTTACCTAATTTTACAAGGAAATAAAATGTGAAAAAAATATTTCTACATCCCACGGCCTTTCCCAACCATTTAAATTGTTCTCTTACAGGTCTAACACTTCCAAAAAACCAATACAACGCCCACCCGGAACAATATATAAAGCTAAACAAACCGTTCACTGGGCACTTATCCGTACGAAAATCCCTATTGATTTACCTGTTTTTACAAGGAAATAAAATGTGAAAAAAATATTTCTACATCCCATGGCCTTTCCCAACCATTTAAATTTGTCTCTTACAGGTCTAACCCTTCCAAAAAACCAATACAACGCCCACCCGGAACAATATATAAAGCTAAACAAACCGTTTACTGGGTACTTATCCGTACGAAAATCCCTATTGATTTACCTGTTTTTACAAGGAAATAAAATGTGAAAAAAATATTTCTACATCCCATGGCCTTTCCCAACCATTTAAATTTTTCTCTTACAGGTCTAACACTTCCGAAAAACCAATACAACGCCCACCCGGAACAATATATAAAGCTAAACGAACCGTTCACTGGGCACTTATCCGTACGAAAATCCCTATTGATTTACCTGATTTTACAAGGAAATAAATTGTGAAAAAAATATTTCTACATCCCATGGCCTTTCCCAACCATTTAAATTTTTCTCTTACAGGTCTAACAGTTCCGAAAAACCAATACAACGCCCTCCCAGAACAATATATAAAGCTAAACGAACCGTTTACTGGGCACTTATCCGTACGAAAATCCCTATTGATTTACCTAATTTTACAAGGAAATAAAATGTGAAAAAAATATTTCTACATCCCATGGCCTTTCCCAACCATTTAAATTGTTCTCTTACAGGTCTAACACTTCCAAAAAACCAATACAACGCCCACCCGGAACAATATATAAAGCTAAACAAACCGTTCACTGGGCACTTCTCCGTACGAAAATCCCTATTGATTTACCTGTTTTTACAAGGAATTAAAATGTGAAAAAAATATTTCTACATCCCATGGCCTTTCCCAACCATTTAAATTTTTCTCTTACAGGTCTAACACTTCCAAAAAACCAATACAACGCCCTCCCAGAACAATATATAAAGCTAAACGAACCGTTCACTGGGCACTTATCCGTACGAAAATCCCTATTGATATACCTGATTTTACAAGGAAATAAAATGTGAAAAAAATATTTCTACATCCCATGGCCTTTCCCAACCATTTAAATTTTTCTCTTACAGGTCTAACCCTTCCAAAAAACCAATACAACGCCCACCCGGAACAATATATAAAGCTAAACAAACCGTTCACTGGGCACTTATCCGTACGAAAATCCCTATTGATTTACCTGATTTTACAAGGAAATAAAATGTGAAAAAAATATTTCTACATCCCATGGCCTTTCCCAACCATTTAAATTTTTCTCTTACAGGTCTAACACTTCCAAAAAACCAATACAACGCCCACCCGGAACAATATATAAAGCTAAACAAACCGTTCACTGGGCACTTATCCGTACGAAAATCCCTATTGATTTACCTGATTTTACAAGGAAATAAAATGTGAAAAAAATATTTCTACATCCCATGGCCTTTCCCAACCATTTAAATTTTTCTCTTACAGGTCTAACACTTGCAAAAAACCAATACAACGCCCACCCGGAACAATATATAAAGCTAAACGAACCGTTCACTGGGCACTTATCCGTACGAAAATCCCTATTGATTTACCTGTTTTTACAAGGAAATAAAATGTGAAAAAAATATTTCTACATCCCATGGCCTTTCCCAACCATTTAAATTTGTCTCTTACAGGTCTAACCCTTCCAAAAAACCAATACAACGCCCACCCGGAACAATATATAAAGCTAAACAAACCGTTTACTGGGCACTTATCCGTACGAAAATCCCTATTGATTTACCTGTTTTTACAAGGAAATAAAATGTGAAAAAAATATTTCTACATCCCATGGCCTTTCCCAACCATTTAAATTTTTCTCTTACAGGTCTAACACTTCCGAAAAACCAATACAACGCCCACCCGGAACAATATATAAAGCTAAACGAACCGTTCACAGGGCACTTATCCGTACGAAAATCCCTATTGATTTACCTGATTTTACAAGGAAATAAATTGTGAAAAAAATATTTCTACATCCCATGGCCTTTCCCAACCATTTAAATTTTTCTCTTACAGGTCTAACACTTCCGAAAAACCAATACAACGCCCTCCCAGAACAATATATAAAGCTAAACGAACCGTTCACTGGGCACTTATCCGTACGAAAATCCCTATTGATTTACCTAATTTTACAAGGAAATAAAATGTGAAAAAAATATTTCTACATCCCACGGCCTTTCCCAACCATTTAAATTGTTCTCTTACAGGTCTAACACTTCCAAAAAACCAATACAACGCCCACCCGGAACAATATATAAAGCTAAACAAACCGTTCACTGGGCACTTCTCCGTACGAAAATCCCTATTGATTTACCTGTTTTTACAAGGAATTAAAATGTGAAAAAAATATTTCTACATCCCATGGCCTTTCCCAACCATTTAAATTTTTCTCTTACAGGTCTAACACTTCCAAAAAACCTATACAACGCCCTCCCAGAACAATATATAAAGCTAAACGAACAGTTCACTGGGCACTTATCCGTACGAAAATCCCTATTGATATACCTGATTTTACAAGGAAATAAAATGTGAAAAAAATATTTCTACATCCCATGGCCTTTCCCAACCATTTAAATTTTTCTCTTACAGGTCTAACCTTTCCAAAAAACCAATACAACGCCCACCCGGAACAATATATAAAGCTAAACAAACCGTTCACTGGGCACTTATCCGTACGAAAATCCCTATTGATTTACCTGATTTTACAAGGAAATAAAATGTGAAAAAAATATTTCTACATCCCATGGCCTTTCCCAACCATTTAAATTTTTCTCTTACAGGTCTAACACTTCCGAAAAACCAATACAACGCCCACCCGGAACAATATATAAAGCTAAACGAACCGTTCACTGGGCACTTATCCGTATGAAAATCCCTATTGATTTACCTGATTTTACAAGGAAATAAAATGTGAAAAAAATATTTCTACATCCCATGGCCTTTCCCAACCATTTAAATTTTTCTCTTACAGGTCTAACACTTCCGAAAAACCAATACAACACCCTCCCAGAACAATATATAAAGCTAAACGAACCGTTCACTGGGCACTTATCCGTACGAAAATCCCTATTGATTTACCTGTTTTTACAAGGAAATAAAATGTGAAAAAAATATTTCTACATCCCATGCCCTTTCCCAACCATTTAAATTTTTCTCTTACAGGTCTAACACTTCCAAAAAACCAATACAACGCCCACCCGGAACAATATATAAAGCTAAACGAACCGTTCACTGGGCACTTATCCGTACGAAAATCCCTATTGATTTACCTGTTTTTACAAGGAAATAAAATGTGAAAAAAATATTTCTACATCCCATGGCCTTTCCCAACCATTTAAATTTGTCTCTTACAGGTCTAACCCTTCCAAAAAACCAATACAACGCCCACCCGGAACAATATATAAAGCTAAACGAACCGTTTACTGGGCACTTATCCGTACGAAAATCCCTATTGATTTACCTGTTTTTACAAGGAAATAAAATGTGAAAAAAATATTTCTACATCCCATGGCCTTTCCCAACCATTTAAATTTTTCTCTTACAGGTCTAACACTTCCGAAAAACCAATACAACGCCCACCCGGAACAATATATAAAGCTAAACGAACCGTTCACTGGGCACTTATCCGTACGAAAATCCCTATTGATTTACCTGATTTTACAAGGAAATAAATTGTGAAAAAAATATTTCTACATCCCATGGCCTTTCCCAACCATTTAAATTTTTCTCTTACAGGTCTAACACTTCCGAAAAACCAATACAACGCCCTCCCAGAACAATATATAAAGCTAAACGAACCGTTCACTGGGCACTTATCCGTACGAAAATCCCTATTGATTTACCTAATTTTACAAGGAAATAAAATGTGAAAAAAATATTTCTACATCCCATGGCCTTTCCCAACCATTTAAATTGTTCTCTTACAGGTCTAACACTTCCAAAAAACCAATACAACGCCCACCCGGAACAATATATAAAGCTAAACAAACCGTTCACTGGGCACTTCTCCGTACGAAAATCCCTATTGATTTACCTGTTTTTACAAGGAATTAAAATGTGAAAAAAATATTTCTACATCCCATGGCCTTTCCCAACCATTTAAATTTTTCTCTTACAGGTCTAACACTTCCAAAAAACCAATACAACGCCCTCCCAGAACAATATATAAAGCTAAACGAACCGTTCACTGGGCACTTATCCGTACGAAAATCCCTATTGATATACCTGATTTTACAAGGAAATAAAATGTGAAAAAAATATTTCTACATCCCATGGCCTTTCCCAACCATTTAAATTTTTCTCTTACAGGTCTAACCCTTCCAAAAAACCAATACAACGCCCACCCGGAACAATATATAAAGCTAAACAAACCGTTCACTGGGCACTTATCCGTACGAAAATCCCTATAGATTTACCTGATTTTACAAGGAAATAAAATGTGAAAAAAATATTTCTACATCCCATGGCCTTTCCCAACCATTTAAATTTTTCTCTTACATGTCTAACACTTCCGAAAAACCAATACAACGCCCACCCGGAACAATATATAAAGCTAAACGAACCGTTCACTGGGCACTTATCCGTATGAAAATCCCTATGGATTTACCTGATTTTACAAGGAAATAAAATGTGAAAAAAATATTTCTACATCCCATGGCCTTTCCCAACCATTTAAATTTTTCTCTTACAGGTCTAACACTTCCGAAAAACCAATACAACACCCTCCCAGAACAATATATAAAGCTAAACGAACCGTTCACTGGGCACTTATCCGTACGAAAATCCCTATTGATATACCTGATTTTACAAGGAAATAAAATGTGAAAAAAAATATTTCTACATTCCATGGCCTTTCCCAACCATTTAAATTTTTCTCTTACAGGTCTAACACTTCCAAAAAACCAATACAACGCCCACCCGGAACAATATATAAAGCTAAACGAACCGTTCACTGGGCACTTATCCGTATGAAAATCCCTATTGATTTACCTGTTTTTACAAGGAAATAAAATGTGAAAAAAATATTTCTACATCCCATGGCCTTTCCCAACCATTTCAATTTGTCTCTTACAGGTCTAACCCTTCCAAAAAACCAATACAACGCCCACCCGGAACAATATATAAAGCTATACAAACCGTTTACTGGGCACTTATCCGTATGAAAATCCCTATTGATTTACCTGTTTTTACAAGGAAATAAAATGTGAAAAAAATATTTCTACATCCCATGGCCTTTCCCAACCATTTAAATTTTTCTCTTACAGGTCTAACACTTCCGAAAAACCAATACAACGCCCACCCGGAACAATATATAAAGCTAAACGAACCGTTCACTGGGCACTTATCCGTACGAAAATCCCTATTGATTTACCTGATTTTACAAGGAAATAAATTGTGAAAAAAATATTTCTACATCCCATGGCCTTTCCCAACCATTTAAATTTTTCTCTTACAGGTCTAACACTTCCGAAAAACCAATACAACGCCCTCCCAGAACAATATATAAAGCTAAACGAACCGTTCACTGGGCACTTATCCGTACGAAAATCCCTATTGATTTACCTAATTTTTGCAAGGAAATAAAATCTGAAAAAAATATTTCTACATCCCATGGCCTTTCCCAACCATTTAAATTGTTCTCTTACAGGTCTAACACTTCCGAAAAACCAATACAACGCCCTCCCAGAACAATATATAAAGCTAAACGAACCGTTCACTGGGCACTTATCCGTACGAAAATCCCTATTGATATACCTGATTTTACAAGGAAATAAAATGTGAAAAAAATATTTCTACATCCCATGGCCTTTCCCAACCATTTAAAGTTTTCTCTTACAGGTCTAACCCTTCCAAAAAACCAATACAACGCCCACCCGGAACAATATATAAAGCTAAACAAACCGTTCACTGGGCACTTATCCGTACGAAAATCCCTATTGATTTACCTGTTTTTACAAGGAAATAAAATGTGAAAAAAATATTTCTACATCCCATGGCCTTTCCCAACCATTTAAATTTTTCTCTTATAGGTCTAACACTTCCGAAAAACCAATACAACGCCCACCCGGAACAATATATAAAGCTAAACGAACCGTTCACTGGGCACTTATCCGCACGAAAATCCCTATGGATTTACCTCATTTTACAAGGAAATAAAATGTGAAAAAAATATTTCTACATCCCATGGCCTTTCCCAACCATTTAAATTTTTCTCTTACAGGTCTAACACTTCCGAAAAACCAATACAACGCCCTCCCAGAACAATATATAAAGCTAAACGAACCGTTCACTGGGCACTTATCCGTACGAAAATCCCTATTGATTTACCTGTTTTTACAAGGAAATAAAATGTGAAAAAAATATTTCTACATCCCATGGCCTTTCCCAACCATTTAAATTTTTCTCTTACAGGTCTAACCCTTCCAAAAAACCAATACAACGCCCACCCGGCACAATATATAAAGCTAAACAAACCGTTCACTGGGCACTTATCCGTACGAAAATCCCTATTGATTTACCTGTTTTTACAAGGAAATAAAAAGTGAAAAAAATATTTCTACATCCCATGGCCTTTCCCTACCATTTAAATTTTTCTCTTACAGGTCTAACACTTTCGAAAAACCAATACAACGCCCACCCGGAACAATATATAAAGCTAAACGAACCGTTCACTGGGCACTTATCCGTACGAAAATCCCTATTGATTTACCTGATTTTACAAGGAAATAAAATGTGAAAAAAATATTTCTACATCCCATGGCCTTTCCCAACCATTTAAATTTTTCTCTTACAGGTCTAACACTTCCAAAAAACCGATACAACGCCCACCGGGAACAATATATAAAGCTAAACGAACCGTTCACTGGGCACTTATCCGTATGAAAATCCCTATTGATTTACCTGTTTTTACAAGGAAATAAAATGTGAAAAAAATATTTCTACATCCCATGGCCTTTCCCAACCATTTCAATTTGTCTCTTACAGGTCTAACCCTTCCAAAAAACCAATACAACGCCCACCCGGAACAATATATAAAGCTATACAAACCGTTTACTGGGCACTTATCCGTATGAAAATCCCTATTGATTTACCTGTTTTTACAAGGAAATAAAATGTGAAAAAAATATTTCTACATCCCATGGCCTTTCCCAACCATTTAAATTTTTCTCTTACAGGTCTAACACTTCCGAAAAACCAATACAACGCCCACCCGGAACAATATATAAAGCTAAACGAACCGTTCACTGGGCACTTATCCGTACGAAAATCCCTATTGATTTACCTGATTTTACAAGGAAATAAATTGTGAAAAAAATATTTCTACATCCCATGGCCTTTCCCAACCATTTAAATTTTTCTCTTACAGGTCTAACACTTCCGAAAAACCAATACAACGCCCTCCCAGAACAATATATAAAGCTAAACGAACCGTTCACTGGGCACTTATCCGTACGAAAATCCCTATTGATTTACCTAATTTTTGCAAGGAAATAAAATCTGAAAAAAATATTTCTACATCCCATGGCCTTTCCCAACCATTTAAATTGTTCTCTTACAGGTCTAACACTTCCGAAAAACCAATACAACGCCCTCCCAGAACAATATATAAAGCTAAACGAACCGTTCACTGGGCACTTATCCGTACGAAAATCCCTATTGATATACCTGATTTTACAAGGAAATAAAATGTGAAAAAAATATTTCTACATCCCATGGCCTTTCCCAACCATTTAAAGTTTTCTCTTACAGGTCTAACCCTTCCAAAAAACCAATACAACGCCCACCCGGAACAATATATAAAGCTAAACAAACCGTTCACTGGGCACTTATCCGTACGAAAATCCCTATTGATTTACCTGTTTTTACAAGGAAATAAAATGTGAAAAAAATATTTCTACATCCCATGGCCTTTCCCAACCATTTAAATTTTTCTCTTACAGGTCTAACACTTCCGAAAAACCAATACAACGCCCACCCGGAACAATATATAAAGCTAAACGAACCGTTCACTGGGCACTTATCCGCACGAAAATCCCTATGGATTTACCTCATTTTACAAGGAAATAAAATGTGAAAAAAATATTTCTACATCCCATGGCCTTTCCCAACCATTTAAATTTTTCTCTTACAGGTCTAACACTTCCGAAAAACCAATACAACGCCCTCCCAGAACAATATATAAAGCTAAACGAACCGTTCACTGGGCACTTATCCGTACGAAAATCCCTATTGATTTACCTGTTTTTACAAGGAAATAAAATGTGAAAAAAATATTTCTACATCCCATGGCCTTTCCCAACCATTTAAATTTTTCTCTTACAGGTCTAACCCTTCCAAAAAACCAATACAACGCCCACCCGGCACAATATATAAAGCTAAACAAACCGTTCACTGGGCACTTATCCGTACGAAAATCCCTATTGATTTACCTGTTTTTACAAGGAAATAAAAAGTGAAAAAAATATTTCTACATCCCATGGCCTTTCCCTACCATTTAAATTTTTCTCTTACAGGTCTAACACTTTCGAAAAACCAATACAACGCCCACCCGGAACAATATATAAAGCTAAACGAACCGTTCACTGGGCACTTATCCGTACGAAAATCCCTATTGATTTACCTGATTTTACAAGGAAATAAAATGTGAAAAAAATATTTCTACATCCCATGGCCTTTCCCAACCATTTAAATTTTTCTCTTACAGGTCTAACACTTCCAAAAAACCGATACAACGCCCACCGGGAACAATATATAAAGCTAAACGAACCGTTCACTGGG